>NW_026933158.1:0-55208 GCF_032062105.1 Saccostrea cuccullata
GATGTGTAAAAGACTCTGTTATCATTCAATCGAAATTCACTGTGATTCATAAAATACATACCTTGCCATAAGTCATATGCAAACTTTTTGTAACAAGATAAGAATCCAACTGCACATACCAGCACTTTAAAGTTGATGATTGAGTCGTTGATTGACAATACGTTGTCGATACATCTAAATTGAATTGAAGGCCACAGCAAATGTTTTCTTCTTTCTTTCCAAAAGTTTGTTGGAAAACATGTTCTCCAAAAAACCAGGTAGATATTGTCAATCAGAAACTTGTGTGTACAATCCCATGGTCTTTCATATAATTTTTTTAATGGAATAAGCATTTTTTTAATTTATAATTTTCATGGTAAAGAAAGAGATAATAAATAAACTCATTTACATTTATCACATGCTAACGCACACTATCCACATCCATTGTTGACATTTCTTGTATAGTAAAAAAATAATTTTTCAGCAAAAAAATTTCTCCTTATATGACATTGTTAGTATAACATCTAACCATACTCCACCATGACAAAATACTACTGTTGAAATGCTTTACTATGAAAAAAAAGACGTTGACACTTTTTTTCAGAATTGATAAAGTGTATCTGATCTATGTTATAATCGCGTATTAAAAGACTGAAGACCAAAAGAAAAACCATCTATCATTCTGTATTCAATAATCTAGAAGTGAAAAAAGAACTCTGAAATTTACTTACCTTAATTGTCATTAATCATTTGCAAAATAAATTTGTCAAAAACATTCAAATTACACATACATGTACTCTGAAATTTACATCAAAAAGATACTCGACTTTCTGATTGACAATGTCTATGTGGTTTTTGGAGATCAGGTCTTCCAACACATCTATTGGAATTGCCATGGTGACCTATTACTCCCTTTATTAGCAGACCATTTTTTATTAATATGAAACAGACGTTTTTGAAATCTCATGCGTGAAAAGAAGAAAGCGCTTGCTGTACATGGACTTCTATTCGACATTTAGGTATATGGACGACTCATTTACAATTAGAAATGGTTATTTTCTTTCTTATGTTTATACGATATATCCCAGTGAGCTTGAGATAAACGATACCGAGTGTCTGACACATCTGTTTCATTTGGATATTTTACTTGTAAAAGACTTAATAGTTATCTTACACCAAGTCTATGATAAGCGCAATGATTTTAACTTTTAGATCGTGCACTTCCTTTACTTATGCAACAATATTCCTTCATCAACTACATATGGAGTTTAAATATCTGAGATGATTCTATACACAGGAGCATGCTCTACGTACATGTATGAATAATTTCTAATACAAGATATTTATTGACAAAAAAGTTGATGAAGCAAGAATATCAGCAGTCTCGTTAAAAATCATCATTTCGTAAGTTCTTTGGTCGATACAGTGAACTTGTCAGCAAATACATTTTTCATTGAGTCAAATGCTTACTGACGTTTTTTAGACTAAATGTTATTCCATTATTTACTAAATGAATTGACGACAGAATTCCCATTATTTCCCTTTTCCCGATCATGACGAGGAGCACACTGCGAGTGTGACGGGATGCTTACTCCTCCATGATCTAACCTCTGATGTTATAGCTCATCTTTTCATAAATCACATAAAATCAGGAAACGTGTTTACATATAAATTATTCCATCGTCCAAAACATCGGGCTTGTGTGTCTATTTCTGATAATCAAACAATATGATCATAACCAATGCTGCTGGATATTAAGTGGCGTTTTAGGAATACGCATGATAAAGATAACGTCTTTTAAAGACTATTTTTTGATTTCATTTTGCATAATGCTAAAATATTGTATTCAATTTGTCATTCACTTCAATAAAAATCAGGTTTTAGGGTTTTTTTTTTTTTATAGTTTTTTTAAAATTACTTTTGCATAAATGAATATTAAAGAACTATAGTTCTTATATATATTATTCATGTGCTTCATTCTGAATTATCAACTACCTAGTTAAAATATTGCAGTTTAAAAAAAATAACAAACAAAATTTAGAAGATTTTTTTCCTGCAATGAAGTGATTCTAAAAGAAATATGCTAAAAGATTTCAACAAAAACGATTTCGAAATTCAGGTAAGCAATACTGATTTTTAAATAGGGCAAAAGACAGCCCTCTGGTAGATCCACAGTTGGGATCATTCAGACAACTATCGGTTTGGAACTCCTGCAGCGACCCTTATGTTTCGGTCAAGAAGACGGAGTAATCCGTTGCCATATTGATTTGAAACAATGTTCTAACTACTGGTGTGGAAGTCGTTGGTCAAAATACTATCCATTCGTTTGAATATTTGTAATTTATTTTCATTTGCGTAACAGAGTGGTCGTTGTATCTGGTCAATGCTTAAAATTGAGCGCGATACACAGTTTGGTTTGGCTGTGAAAATCATCCTAAATTAAGGGGCTATAGGAGATTTTAAGAACGTTAAAAAATTTTTTTTTGTACTTCCTTCGGATTTATTCTTAAGCCTTTTAAGGCATGCATACACTTTTGAATAAAAAAAAGTACACGTCCACTGAACATGAATCATATTTGCAGGGATTAGCTTTCGAAAGTGAAACAATTTACTGATTGAATTCCTGTTTAGGTATGTATCCGCTGAAAATGAAGCATGTCTGCAGGTGTTAGATTTCCAAAGGTAAACTGACTGAGTTCCAATTTAGGTATAGAAAGACGTTTTAAAAAATGTATTCGCTGAAAATGACGCATATTTGCAGGGATTAGGTTTCCGAAACTGAAACAACTGGCTGAATTCCAATTAAGCATAGAAAGATAAACATTACCCAAAAAAAACGGAGACTAAAAAATAGTCTATGACCTTGCTTATTAGATCTTGTTCTCATAATGGAGACAGATAAAACCTGACAACACAAAAATTCACGGAAACAAACACATTTCATAACTCATCAACTTTGAATTTTTGTGCACTTTTGATAGAAAATGCCCTGCTCTGTAATAAAAATCGAGCAAATGCAAATATCTTTTCAGTTAAGTATTGTATATGATATCTTTTAGAATATATTTTATTTTGAATGGTTATTGGAAATGTTCCACTCAAAATTCTAGGTTCTCTCTGCAATCTGAGGTATAATCATTTTTTTTTTTTTTGCTACTTGAAAATATTTGATTATTTCAAGCACTGAAATTTATATCATTAGATGTATGATGCATAATTCTAATTACAAAATTTTGAAAAGGTTCATTCCAAAAAATATGAGAAAATTGAAAAAAAAACAACCTTTTATTAGCTCAATGATTTCGTCCGCTGTCGTGCGTTGTGCGATGTTTTTAAATATTTGAACATTTTCAGACTCGTTTCTGGAAGCAGTTCTGGAAGGTTGGTATTTTAAATTTAAAGGGGAGTAGGGGAATAAAAATTTATTACCTCTATCCCCCCAGGGGTGGCAGAGGGGTGGGGCTAAATCACAAAATTAATGCAATATTTAAAAATAAAATCTTTACTCCTGGACTTCAAGTCAAACTGATTGTATGATAGTAACAAGTATTGAGTCCTCCACCAAAATCGTGGTGTCATAGCCCCAGGTTTAGGTGTTCTATTACAGGGCGGGGCCGGCTATATAGATGACATAGTGAAAATTCATTATTTCTTCGAAAATCTTCTCTGCTCCTGGAAATTATATCAAACAAACTATCTAGATATATAGCCATGATGAGGAAGGGTATTCCCTCAATTATTGTGAAATTCAGGGCCCCTGGGTCAGGGTTTCTAAATTTATTATGGGGATGGAAATAAATAGTGAAAATGCATTAATTATTTTAAAATGTTTTCTTCTTCTGGGTATTAAACAAGCTAACTATATACATACAGTAATGATCAGCAAGTGTGTCTCTTTCTTCATTGTAAATTTCATGCCCCTTGGCTCATGAGTTTTAGTGTTAGGGTGGGACTAAAATGATTATAATTATTATATAATTAAAATGGACTAATTAATTGAAAATATCCTCTGCTACTAGATATTATACCAATAATCTAACTGATGAGCAAGGGTGTTTCTTCAGGAATTGTTAATATAAAGACCCCTGGGTCAGAGGATTCCGGTATTAGGACGGGGCTCTAGTAATTATATACTGACAACGAATAAATGCTTTGAATTTGCTCTTTGTTATTAATCAAATATTTATTATGAGCAAAGCAGCAAGGTTGTATTTTGAAAAATTATGAAATGTTTGGCGCCATAGTTAGGGGTTCCTGTTGGGTGGAGCACTACCGATAATATAATGGAAATGCATTCTTTCTTTGTTCCTCTACTCTGCCTCTTGGTTTTAAGTTATAAAAGCAATTATGCCTCTTTTAAAATTGTAAAACTAGGATGTTGTTGCATGATACTCAGGTGACCTATAAGGCCCATGATGGGCCTCTTGTTTACGATCATCCATTTCAAAACCAAGGTGCTCTGCAACAGAGACTTCATCACCCCTACCACTGATCACCACTACTGGACCCGATTCAAACAGTTTTAATGTACTTGAAAAGATCAAGTCGTGCATCTACAGATCTACATTAGGGACTTCAAATAAAAATCTCAAGGTCGAGGAAATGCTTTGATTTCTTCGGATTTTAAAAGTTCACGATTACAAACTGATTACAACCATTGTTATGACTGATTACTTTTCCACCCTGTAGTCATGATTACTTTTGATTACTTTAGATTACATTAATTAAAAGGAATTAATGTTCATGGAAAAAGACATGTTTCATTTTTTGAATATCATCTGCATTTAAAGGTAGAATTCAGAAACAATTGGTGGTACATGTCATTATATAGATGCATGAGATGGTTTATCTGATATCATCTGATTTCAATATCAATAAAGAACTGTTACAGAAGTAACTTACCTTCTAATATGAGTAATGAACTTTTCGATGAAAATAACGAACAGTATTCCAGATCATAACTCCGTAAAACAATACAAAACAGGAGCAGAGCAAACACGGACCTCATAAACATCAGAGGTGGAATCAGGTGCCATGGAGGAATAAGCATCCCCTGCCGACCAGTCACACCCGCCATGTGCTCCTTGTCATGATCGGGAAATCAAAATTGTATTTGCTGAAAAAGTCATTATATCGACCATAGAACTTACGAAATCATGACTTTAAGCGAGACTGTTGATATTCCTGTTTCATCAATTAAGGACCCTCTTTACACAAGTGCAAACTTTTTTGGGCCATTGAGAAAAACACATTGTATAAAGGAATTATTATTGAGGTTATTTATTTAATTTTCAATGTATGATGCGTGGCATTTACCCCCAGGAAAAATGTTTAAAGACAACAAAGTATTAGTGAAAAGAAATCATTGTTAATTACTTTAATAGAGAAAATACATGTTAATAACACGTTCAGTTAACTTATCTTGACCTTTTAAAATGTTAAGAATACTTGAATTGATTATAAATTGAAGAATATATTGTAAATTGCAATTTTTGAACATTTTGATCTAAGGGCAGATTACTCTAACTGCAGAAAAATGCCTTAGAATCAGAACTCTTTAGTGTGCAGTGTAGAGAGGGTTCTTAAATTGTCAATTATCAGATTTTTTAAATTAGAATTAACACATTGACTGGACAAACCGCATGGATAGTTCAACAGTATTCAATAAGCTATTGCATAAGCTTACCAACTTTAGTACACCTGTATTTATTACTAATTAATTCACGTCTTTTTTTAAATCAAACAATATTGTGATTCTTACAATACAATATACATCTCAAAGGAGCATCTGGTGTAATAAAAAAGTCACCTGTAAACATGTATTTAAAGATTTTCAGGGTAAACAAAATGTTGAATTACCTACATGTTAATTAATTGAAACAAAAAATCTAACTTTGAAATTATCCTGTGGAAATTTTTCCCCAGAATATATATCTTACGCCAAACACAGTAAATTGCTAAGCTGCTAAAATATTTTGGAAAAACTACTGAATATAGCTAGATTGAGAGAATTCATACTCATTGTCTGGTTAATGGACCTGATTATAAGCAAATAGCAAAATGTAAAATCAACGTTAAGACATTTGCCTATAAACCCTAGTGTTTTAGATCCTAGCTTTTGGGTTTAAAGGTAGCTGTCTATAAATACTTTTCACCTTTATAAAATAAGTTAACAATTTATCAGTCTGGTTTTGGCTTGGATGATCATGAATTCATAATCTCGACGATTTTACCGTTGCTACCAAGGATGACCATCTGCTTGAAACAATTGTCAACATTCCAAAATATGAACGGTCAGCTTGGGGTGCTCTTAGCAGATGACAAAACTGTAGGACAAACAACTTGATTGATATTTTTGGGTTTAGACATAGACACGGTTAACATTTTAGTAAAATTTCGACTGCTATCCAGGAAATCTTGACTAAGAAGAAAAATAATCTTAAAGCCCGAGATAATAAGCACCGCCTTCAGATTTACCTGGTCTGTATCCCCCCGTCAATCAAATAAATTAAGGTCCATCATTGGGTACTTGAAAATGATTGACATTTAGCTGCTAGTCCCTGTGTATATCTCTTTCACCTTGTTTGACACGTGTGGCCAACATCAAATTAACTTTCGGTTTTCTGATGTTTACCGCTAAATCACCATCGCAATGAGGAAGCCATTTCGATGCAAACAATTTTAGCTTGATTATAATTGATTATAATTATCTGTATTACAAACATTGAAAAATGAAAATGTTCTCATAGTGTTTCAATAAAATAAATCAAGATTGTGTAATTTTTTTCCCAATGAAAAGTGTATAGGTGACTGAAATCTTGTTTTCACTCGTAAAACGATCATTCTTGTTTTGAGACGCGGCGAAAAAATTACTATTAAAATAAAGGAGAAAATAAACTGGTAACATTTTTTGCTTAAAATGGATAGTAAGGTTGAAAACAAAATGTCTGATTAGTAACAACTTCGCCTGGACAAGTATTAAAGTATTGAGTTTCTTTTCCTTTTCCTTTTTTATAACCGAGCATTTCTTGCTACGTGTGTTCTTACCTCCGTTCAAGGTCACAGGTGTTAAAAATAGTTTTGAAAGAAATACAGAAGTTAGCAATAAATCAATATTTTGTTTTAAGTTTTTTAATTATAATCTCAATTAACTTATCGATAAATTACAAGCATTTGTAGGTATTAAATTTTAATTTGACGAAACCATCGTTATGGCGAAATTTTCACAAGATACAGAATGTACATAATTTGCTAAAAATAAGACCACGCGACTTTTTATACAAACGGGAAGTAACTGTTTCTATTTGACCGTGATCGAAGCTCTAATTGCTACAATACTTACGATAATTATTAATAGTTTTTAAGTTTTTGAAAGGGACAGGCAAGGATGAGAATTTTACTGTTGAATTTATACCTGTATTTCATTTTTTTAACAACGAACTCGATCAAGTCATTGCTGCTGTGACGAACAATGTAAGGTACAAACCGTAGATTTCTTTATACAAAAGTCGACCGGTGAGATTTCTGCTTGTTCTGATATTAGATATGTCTGAAATTATGGAATTTTACAATGATCATTAATTATTACTAGTGATATTTTTTATCCCTGATGTCGAGATCTACTAATTTTACGATGAACAGTGGGCCAGCAAACTGTACAGGTAATACTCATTGACTTCCTGTGTATACTGTTTGTGTATAGAGATTAGCGCTTCCCACGGTCTGCACGACCATCAATGCCTCGGGGTGCCACGCATGTAAAATTTAGTCCCTCCCCTTACCTGAGAAAACCGTACGGTTAAAAATCTCGGCCTTTAAACATGTATTCTAAAGTATGTAGAGCCGTGCATAATAACGCCTTATTTAAGAATTATCAATTCCCGTTTTCAATGTTTTTTCATTGCAGTGTTCTTAGATAAAAATGAATAAGATTCTCATTATTTACTATATTTATGTCACCAGTAAAATCGAGACCTGCTGGACTATACTTTTATGGCGAGTAACCTAGTATTTGCTCTGCTTCCGACTGTTTAAATGAAGTTAATGAGCTTGAATGCTGTTCCTTATCACCATATTTCCTCTGTAGAAGTTGTCTCCTCCAAAACGGAAAAATACGTTCACTTGATCTCTTATTTAAAGTATAGCAACCTGGCCAGGTGCAAACCTATACAATGATATGTACAAATGTACAAACAATGGTGCATTTCTTGTTTTTAAAATACTGAAAAACCATTTGAGCTTAAAAATAAATCAATAGATCCGTTTAAAGTCAGCATTTTGTTAACTCTGCTTTCGTTACAATTACCATGTCAAAAAAAGTTCAATGTTGATGAATGTTTTTCATTCAAATTGTTAGATTACAATATTCATGTTTAATTGTGTACGGGTTTTTTTTCTGATCATGACAAGGATCACACGATGTGTGTGACCAGGAGATGCAAATTCTTCCATGGTCCTGATCCCACTTCTAGTAATACCCCCAACCCCCATTCTTAGGAGGTCAGTTTCACTCCCAATCCAGTGGACTTTTTAGCTCGATCTTGTTCTTTTTCTTTTTATTTATTTTCATATTGGATTTGGACAGTTGTCCATTATTTATTGCATTACTATGAAACATTTCATAAAAATATTAAAATCTGCTTTACTTCAGATTGTACAGCATACTATTGGTGGCTACAAAAAGTATTCATATAATAAAATTAATTTTGTTTGTTTTTCTTCTTTTGAACAAATTTTGTTCACAGAATATTCCAACAGAATTGAAGGATTTCTCCCAAAAGTTGTGTAGATCTTCCATTTGGCACAAAGCATCAAAATAGTGGGTTTTTTCAAACATGATCTTTAAATGATAAAAATATATGGTTAGTCATCAGAAAAAATATGTAAATCTAAGATAAAACGCGTTTCAATTAATAAACAAGCTTGATGAGTCGAAGTAGTTGATGTCCTCATGGATTTCTCAGAAATTCAATTTATCTCTTAAATAAATGAAATACATGTTCATTGAAGGAAAGAGAATACATGTAATACAATGAATCATAGGGAGATAACGAAAAGTATTCAACATCAAAAGTCCAGTAAAAAAATAGAAAATGGGAGCAGAGCAAACAGGGACCTTCAAAACGTCAGCGGTAGGATCAGGTGGCATGGAGGAGTAAGCATCCCGTGCCGTCCTGTCACACCCGCCGTGTGCTCCTTGTCATGATCGGGATTTAACAGAAAAATCCGTCGTCAATTCAGTTTATGAATAATGGACTAACAATTAGTTTGAAAAAATATTGTTTTAAAAAAAAGTAGTATCATTTTACTGCTTTTACTATGAAAATAATTGTACTTTTTAGTAAATGACCAATTCAAATCATGTACATTCTTAGATGTAAAACCATAAGATATATTTAATTTTTCATTGATACTTTTGTAAGAAAGTGTGTGTTCGTATGTGAGGATGAGGAATTGTATGCCTTGTTACAACGCACTTTGAAAAATTACGCACTTTGAAATTTTTTTTCAAAGTGCGTTAAATTTGGGACCAACCTTACCCACTTTGAAAAAATTATTTTTTTTTTCAAAGTGCGTTAATATCGACCATATTAACGCACTTTGAAAAAAATGTAAAGATTGATCAATATTTCTAGAAAATAATCGGTAATGATGAATAATAGATCCTGGTTGGATAACTTTTTTATGATAAAGTCACTTCAGGACCTGAGATATTGACGTTTTAAATATTTGAGGTTTTGATAAAATAAAAAGGAAAAGGGTCTTGAAAAAAAGGGAGAGGATTGTTTAAGATCATTAATTCGTTTTTTTTTTATTCTAGTCTTTGATAAATAGATGTAAAGGTGTAAAGGGGGCACTAACAGTGAACAGCATCAAGCAACTTAGCATTTATCATAATAAAATGGGGGCAATCAAGTTCAAAACTATGAAAATTCTTTCTCTCTCATACGTTTTACTGTACTTAAATATTTTTAGTTTTCATCTGTTTCAATTAACTCATTTAATATTAATACATAATTATATGAATGTTTTGAGTATAGCATAGACATCGAGACCAGGCGAAGGGCCAGGGGAAGGGGCTAAGCCCCCCCTCTTATTTTGGAAAGATATATACATCGTATAAGCATTGAAAATGCAGCTTATCCCTTTTGGGTTTATTGCTCGCCTCCCCCATTTGTTACTGACACCTATGTATTTGAAAGATAAAGATTTGGAGTGAGGCTAGGGATCTTATACTCGTCTCCTCTTTTCGACGGGAGTAAATCAATTAAAATTCTTTCCATTACTAAAATATGATTTTTTTTCAAAGTGCGTTAAGTGTCTCCATGGTAAAATATATTGATGTAGACTCTTAACGAACTTTGAAAAATTTTTCAAAGTGCGTTGAGTTGGTCCAAAATTTAACGCACTTTGAAAATTTTTTTCAAAGTGCGTTGATTTTGTCCCAATTTTAACGCACTTTGAAAAAAAATTTTCAAAGTGCGTAATTTTTTCAAAGTGCGTTGCCACAATGCCTTTGTGTTCTTTTGCTTCATTTTTAAATAATTTTGAAACTGATTATACATGTAGGTGTGGACTGTTTACAGATGTGTATTGTTTATAGATTTTTTATATTGACACTTGATCGTTATTTCCATCTTGTTAAACGTTCGGTGCATATCTATCTGATATTTATTATTGATATCGAAATATTTTAACAGTTTATAAAGGAGAAAGCATCATGCTAACTTATATTGCTTGAAACTATGGAACAACAAATTTGTGAAATTACGAAATATATAAATGACATAGCCGAGGAAGGGAATATGTGTACTACATGTGAATATAGTCTAAACTACAGCGATAATAATTATTTACAAAAGTAGAGTGCAAAATTTATACAGTCTTATTAACTTTGGGGAGAAATCCGGTTGCTAATAGAATAAGGTAAAGGTGGAGGTGCTGGACGATTATCCGGTCCCATTTCAGAATATTCATGAGGCAAGTCAGTGGATCCTGCAAAATAAAACAGGTACTCTTAAAGACTGCGAAATAATTTTGAATTTTAAATAATTACAAGAATTCGAAATCAGTTTAGTGCTTCCTTACGATTCAGCTGAGAATAATTTTTCACAACAGTGGCTTTCTTTTTTGATGATTTGGCCTTTTCTAGCAATATTTTAGTATTTTTTAATTTTCTAAAATGAAAAAGTAATAATTGAAATTATATTATCACTTAAAAAAATTAAATATAAACTGATAAATACCTGTCATTGTTAATATTTCACAATTACATCATTTCTTCTTCTTATTGTTTGTTGAATCTCTGTTAATCACAAACAAATCGTCTATGTAGTTTGAAACGAAATCCTACCTGAACAGAAAAATATTAAACCCAAAAGAGATGAAGAGGATAGCCACACAAACTCCAACAACAGAAAAAAATGCGATGGAATGTAGACAAATGTTCTCATTAGCCGGTTCTACTACACTGGTACCTTTGAATATATAAATTTTGATTTGAAATTATATAAATAAGAAATCCTTCAAATATAAAGAAATAGGTTTTTGATGCCTAGATATCAATCTTTCTATCCATTTCCATGAAAATCTTGCTCAACTTTTTAAACTTATGACAAAATGTAATAAAACCCTTCTCTGGTATACATAATTCATGTTAAAAACATTGCATCAATCATGCATAGAACTTAAGAAATGATGACTTTAAACGAGACTGCTGATATCTGTTTATATTCTTTCGACTTCTTTTGAACTATTTTCAGAAGTATTTTCATTGAAAAAGTTATAAGAATAAATATTTAAGTACATAAGTATTTAAGTTTGGGGTCTCACTTTAGGTCATAACATACAAATGCTAGTATACATAAAACTTGGGAACGAAATAATTGAAAGCACTCTTAACAGAAACTAACCATCAGCAAAGACGTTGGAACCGGGGGCTTATCCCCTCATTATTTGCAAAGATGGACATAATATAGGCATCAAACATTGGGGTGTGGGTTTATCCCCCCCAACACACACACTTTCAATTTGTTTCCGACGCCAATGACCAGTAAATCATTTCTTATCTATTCTTCTTCAAAACTAGTAATAAAAACTTAGACTTTTGCTTACGGTTGGTGTGACCGGTTGGCAAGTGATGCTCACTCCTCTAGGACACGTGATCCCACCTCTGCTGTTTTAGAGATCCATTTTTCCTCTGCTCCTGATTGCATTGCTTGCATATTGTTCGTTATTTCCAATTCTATTTGTTTGAAATAGCTCATTTTGTTCCTCATTTTACTTTAATTGTGGACCTACTTATCATTACTATGGTACTTTATAGAACTTATGTAGATATCATATTCCTTACTTGTTTTGTTTATCTATATCAATATCTCTAAGTTTTGTATCTTTTTAACGATTGATTGATTGACTGTATATTGTTTTACGTCCTGTTCGAGAATATTTCACTCATTACCAGTAATGCTACGTTCCCATTGTCGTGCGGTCAGTTACGCACGTCACGATACATCAATCGTAGTTGATCGCAGAGTTTTTATTGAATTTTATGCCAATATATGAAGTAGGTGTGTTTTCATACGTTTCCTTACGCTTTGATTATGCACATTCTTACTTTCCAATGTATTATGTCACGAAATTTGTGGACCGATATAATACTTATCATCTAATATGGTACTTTATAGGATCAAGATAGAACATGTACCCAGACAGACATATAAAAATCATATTCCATTATATTTTATCTATTGAAAATTAAGCTAAACATAAACATACAATCAATAATAATTTAAAGGTTGGTGACAACTTCATAAATGTGATGTTTGTAGTGTAACTATGGTCATATGTTATTGCTGTTAAAGTAGAGCAAAAGCAGCAGTATAACTATTTCTTGTTCAGGTTCAGAAGAAGATAGGATCTCCCCTCTTTCTTTTTTGTACCTGTTTTAGGTGGCATCTTTAAAATATTTTTCTAAAAATCAGACTATCAATCGGTATCAATTTTCCCGTTATTTTTGCAAGCTTAAGTACTCGTAATATAGCGTGATTGTCCGCAACAAAGCGTTAACACTCGTGTCTAATGGTGTTTCTTACGTCCGTATCAAATCGTCTCTGAGCGGGATTGATTGATTGGCTGTATATTGTTTTACGTCCGATGATCACGATATGAAAGCCAGAGAATATTTCATGCTCGATTACCAGTTAAGTAGGGCAAAAAAAATTTACGATCAACACGATTCACGAGTGAACACAAGATTTGTTTCGATTTGATACGAGAACTACGATTTGTCCACGGTCGAGTCCCCGATATCAATCGTGGCGCCAATCGTGATAGTGGGAACATAGCATAAGGGGCTTTACATTTAGACCTTTACTCGACACGAAAGTTTTTTGCTCGACAAAGAGGGTTTTTATGGTTTCATCCGAAGGACTCTCAATTTTCACTGCAATGTGCCAAATGTATAGCGATGAAACACTGCATTTTTCTTCGACGCTGATCCAGTTGCGGTCGCAGTTCGAACCTACTTTACAAAATAAATATATATTTATTACTTAACAATAAGAAATACATACCAAAAACCTGAACCTCACAAAGTTCAGCAATTGTTGTGTCACGCCGAGATCCCAATGGAACGACAACTCCGTCGCCGCGTTCGTTATAATATGTGACGTAGCGTCCCCGTTGTGCACACGCATGTTTGGAAAGAAGAGGCGGAAATGTGTCAGTATTTTTATAACATCGGTAACCATCCTTAAGTTTTGTCGTATTTGATATGAACAGAGAAAATCCTGCATGTTCAGACATACGCAAAGAATCTGAAAACAAATAAGAGTGGATAAAACTTCCTTTTCTTATTTTGAAAATCGAAAGATAGTTTTGAATGTCTAAATATAAATCTCGTCAATTTTTGAAGGTATTTGGTTTTTCTTTTCTCCTTTTTTCTTGGCTCATTTGCATATAAGCGCGTTACAAAGGCTTTATTTACCATTGTTATTACTGTCGTTTCTGTAGAAGACTTTGATGTTGTAGATTTCTTTGATCTCCCCTAGGTCCACTCTCCACCACACTACACGACCATACCTCGTTCTAGCACAGTTGCTTTCCCTCTGATTTGTGTTTCCATCCACCGCTAAGTCAGGACCATAAGGGGACTGAACTGAACTCTGCACGGTGCTCATGTTCCATGCAACATTTTCTGTAAAGTTTTTTACGATAAGTAAATATTACCAAGACTTCTTAGCTGAAATTTGAATAGTAGAAAAATATAATATAGAATTTAGATTTTACCAAACAATATACTTACCAAGTCCATGACAAGAAAAGGTAAATGCTAAGAAAAAAACCGATAGGATGCTCCATCTTTCAATCAAATAATATTTGGAATTCATTTTAAATTGGCATAAAAATGCCAAAATTATGAGTAAGATTTTCATCTGTCGTGAGCGACCAAGAATATACTTCTAATTTACCTGATTACTTCCTTTTGGGTGAATTCAATAGAATATATATTTCCTTCTTGTTGTAAACACTTGAACAATTCAAAATACCCTCCTCGTGTATTTGAATTTAACTACTAAATTACATAACAACTTTTTAAAACAAATAGAAATGTTGTTTATCCATGTGCAGGTCATATCATTTCAATACAAGATATATTTACTATACAATGTTAATTTCGATAAGTGAGTTTTATGATGAATGTCCCTTTGTCAAAGGATAAAAAATCGATGTTCCTTGACCTTTGATTATCTTTACATTGCCAAATGCGGAAAGAATCTTTGTTTTCAGTCATTGTTATAGAAGACAACCAAAACATAGGATTAGTATGAACCATGTTTTTCATTAAATACAGAAGTGGCCAGAAATATGTAATTTTTTTCTGTAATTGAAATGTTGATTACCTCTGTCGTTCTACAAAATTAATAGTGGATTAATTTCTAAATTAGATTTACAAAACATTAAAAAAAAATAAATAAATTGGATAAGAATTTTTTTTTTAATAGCGATGCTTAACGCTTTTGGCGAAACAAGACGTAACAGCTGTTATAGTAATCGATCTCAGCGCCGCGTTCGATACTGTAGACCACGATATATCAATAACAGTTCTTAACAAAACAGTATGAAATCTGTGGCTATAGAATCATACATGCGATTTCGTGGCTGCCATGTACATGTACTGTATATGTAAATTCCGTTTCATCATTTGTGTGTCAGCTGTAATGTAAATTTCGCAAAGCAGCGACGGGATATTGGACACTTCGAAAGAAGCTCTCTTTTACCTCTGTTGACTACCGTTCAATTCTAGGATATTCGATTTACTCAAAATTCTGACATTTATGTATGATTGATCAGAGGGTCAAGCAAATATAATAAAACTTTTGTCAAAATAAACGTCAAATAAATAATTGCGCTCTTCCCGAAATTTAGAAAGCAGATTTATAAAAACAGCTTAAAAATAACTTCCTCTGGGACTTTGATGCTAAATATATTTGTTGTTACTCTCCACGTGTATTGTGTACATATTAAATGTAAATATTTTTTTCAGTTTAACTGTAGAAGGCCATTGAACAGGTTTATGTAGAAATAAGCATTTAACCAAATAAATCAGGTTCGGTTTCAGATTCCTTGTGCTTTACAAAATCTAACATGTAAATTTCTTTTATAACTGAAAAAAAATAATTGTATGGATATTGTGAAAACCATACTATTTTTTACTAACAAAAGGCAATATTATTCAGTATACATAAAATGAATCAATAAGATAGAGAATGGCAAAAAGAAATAGGTTAAATTGCGTATATAACAAGAAGGAAATTAAATATTCTCTTTACATAAAGACGGAAAGTACAAATATCTATTATTTATAGCTGAAAATGTTCTGATTGTTTAGCAGTTATATAAATGGAATGCGTTGCAATAAAATGCAACACTCTTTTTTTAATAGTTTTGAATTTATTAATTATTATGCAAGCCCATTTACAATTTCTAACTTTCCCGGGCCAGGATAGTTAGTAAAGCAAAAATAACAGAGTAACATGTATTAATCAAAGCATTTCTACAAATGTCACCATCTTATTTTTAAACAAGTGAGTTTTTGTTAACTTCAGTAAAATGTCCATATTGTTTTTAATTTTATTTTTTACATAAGAAAGTAACATATCATCTGTTCCAGTTTTGTCCTGAACTCTACAAAACATTTTAAATTTATATATCTTATACATGTACGCTAAGAAAGACACAAAGGTATTTAAAAATTGTATTTTGAAATTCCGTTCAGAATAAAACCTCAAGATAACATTTTTCCACTGTACATCAAAACTTAAAACAGAACTCAGACTTTTCCATAAGATTTGAACATGTTCACAATCAAAAAGTAAATGTCTAATATCTTTAATTTTGTCACATATATTACAAAAAACAGATGTTCTATATTTGCACTTGAAAAGAAAACTGTTACAACACAATGTATTATATAACAATTTGTAATTAAATTCACATATTCTTTTGTACATAGATGTCTTTCACTTTGTTTCTATACATACATGTATCCTTCCAGCTCTATCGAGCAACAGAAAATAATTTTTTAAACATTAATTGATATCTTGTAATTTGAAAAATTGAATTCTTTAAATTTCTTAAAGAGTAAATTATCGTAAAAAAAATTACATTTTTTATCATAAATAAATATACACCATTGATAAAATTAAAATTACCCTTTCTTTTTTTTGTATGTATGAACAACAAGTCATATTAAATCGTAAGGATTTTTTATAGATTGCCTTTTTTGATATTTTATATTCACACATCCAATTCTGTTTTCGATCAAAGGACAATTCTTGTAGAGTTTTAAATTTTCCATTTTTGTTTCACAGGTCTTTGACATGTGTTATCCCACTTTTGATGCAATTTTTAAAACATATTGTTTTGTTTTAATATTTACAAAATACATTACTCGCATTTGCGTTAGTATTGTTTAAAAAGAAAATCAACATGATATTTCTATTGCTGATGAAGAACACCAAATTTCTTACATCTGTCGGATTATCGTGAGAGTTATTTTGGGTAAAAGCATTAATTGGTTCCATGTTTTATCAACAGAATTAACGCCATTTCCATACTTTATGAACTTTTGAGGTATATTGGTGTTGGTATTGGATTCTTGGGAATAAAGATCAAATATATAAGTTTCGTTTTTTGTTAACTTGTAACAAGTCATCATGGTTTAAAATTTTTAAAAAAGTTGATAGCATATGTATAGAATTATACCCCGTTAAATAGCTGGTGTATACATGTGCTCTAACTTGTAAAATAGGTTATTTGAAGAGTTCTGATTGGTTCGAATTCATGATATAATATAACATACAAATATTCTATTTGAACCTTTCCAATTTCTTTCATATTTTTGTCTTTGTCCATTTCATTTTTCTAATTATTGGGGAAAAGTTTCCTTGACATATATCATTCATTCAACGATACAAGATATGCATATGATAAATAGATAGATAGTAAAAGTGCTATCAATATAACCCTATGATTCATTGCCTGAATATTATGAGACTTAACAATACACACATTTTGAACAAAGCAGATTTTCTGCTCATTCAGAATTTTGACATAAAAACACCAATCTCCTGAAAATCATTTTTTTTCTCGTATGGATTTTTTAAAGAAAATTTCGCTATATATCTTTTCTGTAGTTTTATTACATTTTAATTTCTGAAATACATAAACGTCCTCTTTTCCTGAACTTAAATTTGTGTATGAATTAATAAAGGTTAAATATCGATAACAAACAGCCACGTGAATTCTACGTGATTTACTACTCACGATTTTCATCTAAAACGATCCGTTTCTGGTAACATGTTTTCTCAATTTTAATATTAATTTATCTGAGAGTTTTCAAAAATCAAGATATATAATCATTATAATTATGTGACATACCTTTCCATATGATTCTTTAAATGACACAATACCTGACATTAATATTATTATTCGTAGTCATTCATTAATCTACATAAAAAGAAATGTTTAATAATTTGAAACTGATAATTAAGCAGTAAGAATGATTAGTTAATAATTCATGAAAGATATACATTGTGTATTGAATCTTTTCTAGAAAATGAAATAAAGTGAAGAATTGAGCTTCAGTTGAGCTGCAGATAAAAGTGCTGATTGGAACTTTTCAATCATCAATTTTCCTTACTTATGCAGCGGTATACCTTCATCACCTGCTTACGAGGTTTTTATCCTAAGTTGATTCGATACGCAAGAGCATGCTCTACTTATCAACAATTTCTAAAGGAGATAAATCATTGACAAACAAGTTGCTGAAACAAAAATATCAACAGGTTATTTTAAAGTCATCATTTTGTTAGATCTATGGTCGATACAATGACCTTGTCAGCCAAATACAATTTATCAGTAAGTCATATGGTGATTGAAGTTTTTGTAACAGTAATTTTTAGACAATTTCTAACACTGAATTGACGACGGATTTTCCCGTTTTTTCCCGATTATAACAGAAGTACAAGGCGGGTGAGATCGGTCGACAGGGGATGCTCACTCCTCAATGACACCTGATCCCATCACTAATATTTTGGAGGTTCTTATATCCTCTGCTTTTATTCTGTATTTTTTAATGTACTTCTGAGCTTGAATACTGTTCATCTGAGGTGCGATTAGGCGCCATTAAGAAGTAGACATCTCCTGCCAAATGGTCACACCAGCGGTGTAATCCTTGTCATGATCGGAAACTAACGGGAAAATCTGACGAAAATTCGGTGTGTAAATAATTATTTCTCCTTTGTAATACAGCTACTATAAAATTATTTTAATTAATTGTAGTTGAGTTGGGTATCGTACATGGATATGATATTATATTACACAATATTTTAATAGAATCAATTTTAAGCGTTAAAGTCTAAGAGGCGCCCGCTTGACGAAGTCGTGGAGCGTCTCAATAATATGGAAAAAGAACGTGACGTTGTGAAAACAAAATGACGTAAAGCAAACAAAAAATAAAACCAATACCACAGTCAACGGATTTTTTATGTAGACTGGTACGGAATGCGATACATGGATATAAGGGTATGAGATATGACGGTGTCAGTTAAAATGCTTTAGTCTTTGTCTCTAACCTCTTACATAAGATTTGCTTTTTAATCTCAAGACATCTTTCGATAAGGGCATTTTAAAGACAGGAATTCATCCAGGAATCAGTATTTGGACTATAAAAAGGGCCTGATAATTATTATTTGCCAAATGTTCTCTGAAGGTTTTATAAAATCACTTCGTATCGTTCTAAAGCATATTCAACAGTTATAAGTTATTGTGCTAAGGAGATTCTTTATGGTGTATGTCAACCATGTGTAAAGGATGTCTCTTGTATATATGTTTACAATAACACGCAGGATTAAGAACGCAGTAGATATTTTATGTAAACTTAAATGTATATTTAACCTTTTCATGCATTGTAAAATGTATGTGTAAGCATCTACAATCTATATAAATTCAAAGGCAAAATGAAAATAAAAAATTCAAAGTTATTATTCTCACTTTTATTCATAGCCATTAAGCTGAAAACATTTCTCGTAGATGATCAAATGCTACTCTTGAGTACTTTTGGTCACAAATACAAGAATATCATTTAGAACACAATCTGCTTGATTCATATTGTTGTATTCTGAAATAAAGTTATTCCGAATGTACAAACAATGTTACGTTTAAGGAAACTAAAGTACTGTTCATGATGACTTCTTTCTGATCACCATTTTATACATTGGAAGTGCATGCTTGATCTTAAGTTGCTCTCCAACCGGAACTAATGCCAATTTCTCATTGCTTTAAAAACAACGTTTCTTGTAAAGAAGAACTTCGTATCTGTAACAGATTTGTTATCATGGAAAATGTACTCAGGATCCCACTGGAATTAAATGATCACAGTTTGAAATAAATTTCAATGAAAATTTCACGTTGTGAATCAGTTTTAAGTATTTAGATTTCAATTTTGGGTTTGACATTAGATCTTCAGGGCTGAGCCAATTATCTATATCATTCATCTGGTATTTTGACAATTTTAGTACAGTCATTATTCTCTCCTGTCGCAACAAGATGGCGGGCAGATTGGCCTACATTGTCCACAACGTTGAAATCACTTCCGTCTTTGATAAGGTATTCGGCTAATTTGAAATTACCATCCTCCACAGCTATCAGTAAGGGAGTTTTTCAAGAGTTGTCGTTTTTGTTCACGTCTGCCCCTGAGAAAAAAATATAACTTGAAAATGTTCTCTACCTCTGATTTACTAAACATCATATCTTAAATATACAAATCAACTTAATATTGCTTTTCAAATAAATATTTTGATCCTTTTATGTGATATCGTTAAAAACTGATTTTGTTAACTTTTCACCATGTCCATATTGTTCATTTCAATTGCAACCATTAGTGCAGTTCTACCATCGTCATTCATCATATTGACGTCAGCGAAGGGTAGGAGACCCGTCAGAGTATCCATATCACCATAAATGATATGGGTAAATATCATAGGTTCTCCATTTTCATCCAGAACGTTAACATTGGTTCCAGATTTAATTTTCGTTTGGACTGCAGTGATGTCTCCGTTGAAAACTGCTTCATAAGGAAAGAGATAGAGTTTGAAGCATTTATTTTGTTAAGTTCGATTCAACTGATAGTCAATGACTGTACTGATAAATATTTTGTCAACCTTTTAAGATATCCTAATGTAACTTGATTAACATACCAATACCTCTTTCAAAGACATTCCCTGTATCCTATTGGTCGACACAACACATTAAAGTAAAGAGAGAGAAATTCTCATTTGCTACAGGATTTATCCTTCGGTAGACCACAATGTGTAAACAAATTTAATGTACATTTTCCTTGACTTGTCAAAGAAGATGAGTTTTTCACTTCATAAATTTGACAGAAGAGGGGTTTTACAACGAAGTGAAACATATATTCCAACTAAAATAATTAATTCAAGGAATCATACAGGAATAAAAAAAAATAACTTGATATTTACTTTGTTTATTAAACCAGTTTCCTTTTTGAGAGAATAGCCATTGGAACAGGCAATAAAATTGCTATTTGCTAGAGGAAAGCAACCAAATTATTTGTTCTAAAATTTGTAGATTACTTGATTGAACAAATAAATTTATTTAGTTTACGTTTTATTGATTTGTTTTTTTTATCTGCTTTACTTATCAATTTTTTTTTCGAAGAACAATGAAGGGAAAGTAATACTTATTAAAACTACTTACCCCGGGTTAATTGATTCCATTTTTTTTCTTTACTCTTCAGCCTTGTTCTTCTGTGAGATTGTTATTAAAATAATTTAAAATTGGTGTCAACAAAATAAATTTAGTTACTTTCGTGGGGAAACTCTACAATTACAAAAATTGCTCAACGATAATTATTTTGTCAAGTACGTTGTATCATACAGACAAACTTTTTGTCATTGGCAACTTATTTTTTCTTTACTATTTTATTTCTCAATTTTAATATTACCTTATACTGTTTATGGTACCGCGTGATTTAATGGTATAATTATCTTATCTGAGAGTTCAAAATCAAGACATACAATCATCGAATAACGTGACTTACTACTTCATATGACTACTTAAATGTCACAATATCTGACAATAATTGCTCTTATTATTAAGCAGTACAAATGATTTGTTAATAATTCAAGAAAGATAAACTAAACTTTCACAAGAAAAAGAACAAAACTTGAAGAGCTGACTCAAATTGTAAGAAAACAATCTTCTATAGTATTACGATTATATACGTGCATATTCAATAATATATGCTAATCCACAATCAAACATTTGTGAGACATAAAACCACTGACTACGTACGTATGTCATTATGCACATACCTTGATAAAAATCTCTTTTAATCTTTAAGTATTGCAAATTTTCCGAAAGTTTTACAAGCTGTAAATGTATTTTAAAAATAGGAATGTTTCTTTGTTGATTTTGTACATTAACTTCATATAGAAATCCGGATATATTTTAACAATTGTTGAGTTGGGTATCACACATTGATGATTTAGATCATAACTCATTAATGCTATTAATAATAAATTTGAGACATGGACAAAAACGAAAAATATAGTTTATATTGCTTTTTTTATGTACTGTTAAATGGATGTGTAAATAAATACATCCAATATGAATGCAAATGTAAAACAATAATAAAAACCAAAAAGTTCTTATTGTTTTCAGCATAGTTTTATTCATGGTTTTTTATTAAAGTGAAAATAATTCTCTCAGATAATCACAGGCTCCTAATAAGTACTTCTGGCTTTTGTTCACACAGGTATTAGGTTTTAACATTACTCCTGTTTGCTATATTTTGATACATGTACATTCACGTTCTTAGAAAATGAAACCTCTGTTTCTAGTAACTCCTTTGTAATCTTCATTTTATATATGGATGCTACATGCTCAGTCTTAGTTTCCTCTCTGATCGGAACTCATACCAGTCGCATATTTTTCTTTACTGTGATACCTCATCATGTAAAGAAACATTTCGTATCTATCTGCAAAGGTACAGATTGGCTATTATATCAAAGAAATTGTATTCAGGGTACCACTGGAATTATATGATCACAATTTGAAATAGCCTTCAGTGACGTTTTCACTTTGTGAATCAGTTTTAAATATTTAGATTTAAATTTTGGGTTGGACATTACATCTTCCGGGCTGAGCCAATTGTCTATATCCTTCATCTGGTAACCACAGTTAAAAAGTATTTTGACAATTTTTGTACAGTCATTATGTTCTCCTGTTGCCACAAGATGGAGGGCAGATTGACCAAGGTCGTCCACAACGTTGACGTCACTTCCGTGCTTGATCAGGTATTCTGCAATTTTAAAATTACCACCCTCCAAAGCTATCAGTATGGCAGTTTTTCCAGAGTTGTCTTTTTTGTTCACGTCTGCTCCTGAAAAAAATAATATGATTTTAAAATTTGTTCCACCGGTATCTATGCTATACTTAACATCATATTTAAAAAAAAAATATTAAATAGCTTTCGAAATAAATATTTTGATCTTCGTATATAAGTGAATTTTTAAAAACTTACCTGATTTCACGATCTTTTTCACCATGTCCATATCGTTCATTTCGACTGCAACCATTAAAAGTGTTCTACCATCATCATTCGTCATGCTGGTATCAGCATAGGGTAGGAGAACCTTAAGAGTATCCATATCACCATTAACGATTGGGATAAATATCAGAGGTTCTCCATTTTCATCCAGAACGTTAACATTGGTTCCAGATTTTATTATCTTTTGGAGTGCAGTGGTGTCTCCATTGTAAACTGCTTCCATAAGGAAAGAGATAGAGATAGAAGCATTCATTTTATTAAGTTTGTTTCAAGTAATTGTTTGTGAATCAGTTTTAAATATTTAGATTTAAATTTTGGGTTGGACATCAGATCTTCCGGGCTGAGCCAATTGTCTATATCCTTCATCTGGTAACCACAGTTAAAAAGTATTTTGACAATTTTTGTACTGTCATTATTCTTTCCAGTTGCCACAAGATGGAGGGCAGATTGACCAAGATCATCCACAACGTTGACGTCACTTCCGTGTTTGATCAGGTATTCTGCAATTTTAAAAGTGCCACCCTCCAAAGCTATCAGTAAGGGAGTTTTTCCAGAGTTGTCGTTTTTGTTCACGTCTGCTCCTGAAAAAAATATAATCTAAAAATGTATTCTACTGGTATCTATGCTATACTTAAAACCATTTATTAAAAAAAATCACCTTATTACAGCTTTTGAAATAAATATTTTGACAATCGTATACAATTTTTTGAAAACCTACCTGATTTCATTATCCTTTTCACCATGTCCATATCGTTCATTTCAACTGCAACCATTAAAACTGTTCTACCATCATCATTCGTCATGTTGGTATCAGCATAGGGTAGGAGTACCTTTAGAGTATCCATACCACCATTAATGATTGGGGTAAATATCAGAGGTTCTCCATTTTCATCCAGAACGTTAACATTGGCTCCAGATTTTATTATCCTTTGGAGTGCAGTGGTGTCTCCTTTGTAAACTGCTTTCATAAGGAAAGAGATAGAGCTAGAAACATTCATTTTGTTCAGTGTGTTTCAAATAATAGTTATTAAATAACTGTACCAATGTATATAATGTCTGCCCTTTTATACGTCTAATCTAATCTCATTAATATACCAATAACTCTTTCAAAGACATTCTCTGAATCCTATTGGTCGACACAATACCTTGAACTACACAGAGAGAGAAATTCATTTGCTGCAAGATTTATCCCTCGGCAGACCACAATTTGTAAAAAATAAATTTACATTTTCCTTGAGTTGTCAAAAAATGAGATTTTTACTTTCATCAATCTGACAAGAGAAATTGAGTTTTATAATGAGGTGAAACATATATTCCAATTAAACGAATGATACAATGAATCATACAGGAATAAAAAAAATTAATCACTTTATTTATTGGACCGGTTTTCGTCTCTTTTTTTTTTAGAGAATAGCCAATGGTACACGCAAAAAATTGCAGTTATCGAGTGAAAAGTAATTCGCTTGTTCTAAAGTTAATAAATTTATTGATTAAACAAATACATCTGTTTTGTTTACTGTTTAATGATTTGTTTGTTTTTTTTTAAATCTGTATTTCTAATCAATTTCTTTTTTAAAGAAGAACAATGAAATTTTATTTGAGGAAAATTTATACTTATTAATTCTATCACACCGGGTACATCCAATACACTCATTATACCCTCCAGCCTTGTTCTTCTGTGAGACTGAATTAAAATTATTCAGGATTTGTGTCAACAACAAAATTAGTTACTGAACTTGGGAAATATTACAATAAAAATGTTCAACTAATATTATTTTGCCAATTACTTAGAATCACTTGAACAATTCAACCGGATTACTTTTTAAATTTTAAATATATCTGAACATGAAATCTTTGGATATTCACTTTCTTCCTCATATTGTATTATATTTGTATTTGCTTATGTTCAACTTATTAAGCACGGGAAATTCATAGAAGAAATTCATGCTCTTTAAATCCTACTGAACTTGAAATAAGATTTAATACAGTCTGACACACATGTTTTTATTTGAAAATGTAACGACAAAATATTTTTGGTAGAATAGCATGATAACTTCAACAATTTATAATTTTTTCTTATTTATATAGTAAAATACAATTAAAAGTTGCATTTGCGGTTATACAAGTTTTTTTTCATACAGACAAGTGCTAAAACATGAAAAATTACACATAATAAATTAATTATACAGTTTTATTAACAATCTAGTTTCTACTTAAAAAGTTCCAATTCTGTATTCTATAGGGCCGATTTCAAGATTTTTGTAGATTGCTATTTATAATTCCAAGATTTTCTGTTTATTTACATGACTAATGTAAAGTAATGTCCCTAAATACAAAAATTTCACCAAAATACAATGGAGGAGATATCAAAAATACAGATTATTTTACATACCTGGGAAGTGTGGTAACACCAGATAGCGGAGCTGACAAGGACAAAATATCAAGATTAGGTAAAGTCAGAGGAGCCTTTGTCAAGCTTAAGAATATATGGAAGTCAAGCAACATAAGCAGACATACTAAGATCAAATTGTATAATAGCTGTATACTATCTGTCCTAATGTATGGTGCTGAAAGCTGGAGGTTGACTGAAAGTGACATTAAGATGCTATCAAGTTTTCATAATGGGTGCCTCAGAAAGATCTTGAGGATATTTTGGCCAACAAAAATAACCAACAAAAATTTGTATGAAACAACCAAAACAACAGACATGAGGACTTTACTAATAAAATACAGATGGAGGTGGATAGGCCATGTCTTGAGAAAGCCCACAAATGACATCATAAGAGTGGCACTTAGATGGACCCTAGAAGGGAAGAGGAGGAAAGGCTGACAAAAACAACGTGGGGGCGAACAGTAGAGAAAGAGTTTAAGGAGATAAATCTTACCTGGGGAGAGATGGAGAAGATAGCTAAGAATAGAGAGGAATGGAAATGCCTAATCCTACATGTAGCCCTATGTGCCTCCGGGTGCAATAAGGACTAGGTAGGTACATGTCTAATAAAGATAGGTGATCAAAGAATATGAAACTCATCTCGACGAATGCAATCAATAAGTAGGCAAATCTAGTGTCGTATTTTTTATTTAGAGTACATCCGTAATATATCCATGCAGGATTTGTAAAGTAGCTACTTAGAAATGAATTATCTAAAACCGTTCCCTTTGTATAATCAAGTAAATTTTAGTCGTATCAAGCATTTAAAGCAAGTAACATTATACAATTATTGACTAAGTTCGAGGGCAACGTGCGTTTTGTCGGATCGAGGGTCGACAAAACGCATTTTGACCGAGAATATAGTCAATAAGTGTTTTGTTATACCTTTCAATTTTTTTACATACATGTATTTTGTACTGTCTTCCGTGATGTAACATCAGGACCGTCACTTTTGAACACCAACGTGTGAAAATGAGATTAAGCTCCACCCATTCTGTGACGTAAGCGGTTTAACATCTCATCGACCTGTCCAACATCGCACTCCGCGGTCCAACATCGATTTTTTTATGCCCGCTCAGCATTAGAAATGTTAAACCTTTTTTTGAATAGATTTGTATAGGAATAAATTCAAGGTAAAACAAATAGTGTCAATCACTAAGTGCTCTTTCCATGCATGTTCAATCATAAATAACATATTATAAGAGATATTTGTGAAAAGTAAGTCTAATTCGCGTCAGAAAGTGTTCATTCTAATCTACATCATCCATGCAAATTTCGATTTAATTATGGCTAATATTCACTCATTCGCAGAATGAAGGTGTGATACAGCATCCAATGTAGAAGTGTCAATCCATCATCATGTTTGTTCTAGATAGAGGTTATAGTTACTAGAGAATAGAACTGCTCCAAAAACTTTCATCCTGGTTATACTCATCTAGAAAATGCAAATCAACTTCAGCATCCGAAGCAAATTTGGTAGTGGCTGTCCATTAGATGCATCCTCATCTTTATATATGTACATTTTAGACAAATGAAAGAGTTCTCATTTGTAAATGCTATAAAATGACCTACCGGTGTGCTATGTGTACACGTTTTAGATTTGCTACTATTTGTGTCTTTGTCGACCACAATATTGTGGAACAATTTATCTCACATAAAAGATATGCATTGAAATGATAAATAATTAGTAACAACGACATAATCTCGTGATTCATTTTTTTCTTGATTTTGCTTGCCTGAAGTTAATGAGACGTTTTTATTTTTCATGTTTAAATGTTTGTTTCTAAGCTAACTAACATTTAAACATGAAAAAAAAAACAGCCGCCTAAAATTATTTTTTGTTAGAAAATTGTCATTTCCACAAATATATCTAGTATTTCTTTACAAAACGCAAGTTTTGTTGTAAATAAATAGCTGTATATGAAATAACGTATATTCAGTACGTGTATATTACATTAACACAAACGTGTTGGCATTGACTACTCACGATTTTCTACTATTTTTTCCCCTCAATTTCAATATTGACTTATACTGTTTATGGTACCGCGTGTTTTAATGGTGTTATTATTTTATCTAACAGTTTTCACAAAAATCAAGATATATAATCATAGAATGATTTGTCTTACCTTTTCATATGACTGTTTTCATATAACTGTTTTGATGTCACAATATCTGACATTTATTATTCGTAGTCATTCATTGATCTGCATGAAAAGAAATATTCAATGATTTCTCTGATTATTAAGCAGTACAAATGATTTGTTAATGATTCAAGAAAGATATATATTTCAATTTTCAGAAGAAAAAGAACAAAACTTGAAGAACTGAACTGACTGAAATTCTACAGTATTACTATTATATACGTTCATATTTAATAATGAAGGATATGGAGATAACGAACAGTATTCAAAATGAAAGCCCATAAAACAATACAAAAAAGGAGCTGATAATATAAGCTAATCTACAATCAAACATTTGCATGACATAAAACCGCCGACTACGTATTTCGTTATGCACATTCATTGAAAAAAATTCTTTTAATCTTTAAGTACTGCAAATTTTCCGAAAGTTTTACAAGTTGTAAATGTATTTTAAAAGTAGGAAAATTCTTTTCACAGTTTCTTTGTTGACTTTGTACATTAACTTCATATAGAATATTATATATATTATTTAGCAATTGTTGAGGTGGGGATGATACATAGATGATTTAGACCATAACTCATCTATGCTGCATTTGAGACACGGACAAGAACGAGGAATATAGTTTATGTGACTTTTTCATGTACTGTTAAATGGATGTGTAAATAGATACATGCAATGTGAATGCAAAGGTGAAAACAATAATAAAAACCAAAAAGTTCTTATTGTTTTCAGCATAGTTTTATTCATGGTATATCATTTACGTGAAAATAGTTCTCTCAGATAATCACAGGCTCCTAATGAGTACTTATGGCTTTTGTTCAAACAGGTATTATTTTCAACATGACTCCTGATTACTATATTCTGATACATGTACATTCACGTTCGCAGAAAATGAAAGCTCTGCTTCTGGTGACTCCTTTGTAATCTTCATTTATTACATGAATGCTACATGCTCAGTCTTAGTTCCCTCTCTGATCGGAACTCGTATTTTTCTTTACCGTGATATTTCATCATGTAAAGAAACATTTCGTATTTATCTGCAAAGGTACAGATTGGCTATTATATCAAAGAAATTGTATTCAGGATCCAACTGGAATTATATGATCACAATTTGAAATAGCCTTCAGTGACGTTTTCACTTTGTGGATCAGTTTATAATATTTAGATTTCAATTTCCGGTTAGATATTAGGTCTTCCGGGCTGAGCCAATTGTCTATATCCTTCATCTGGTATCCACAGTTAAAAAGTATTTTGACAATTTTAGTACAGTCATTATGTTCTCCTGTTGCCACAAGATGGAGGGCAGATTGACCAAGGTCGTCCACAACGTTGACGTCACTTCCGTGCTTGATCAGGTATTCTGCAATTTTAAAATTACCACCCTCCAAAGCTATCAGTATGGCAGTTTTTCCAGAGTTGTCTTTTTTGTTCACGTCTGCTCCTGAAAAAAATAATATGATTTTAAAATTTGTTCCACCGGTATCTATGCTATACTTAACATCATATTTAAAAAAATATTAAATAGCTTTTGAAATAAATATTTTGATCCTCGTATATATGTGAATTTTTAAAAACCTACCTGATTTCACGATCTTTTTCACCATGTCCATATCGTTCATTTCGACTGCAACCATTAAAAGTGTTCTACCATCATCATTCGTCATGCTGGTATCAGCATAGGGTAGGAGAACCTTAAGAGTATCCATATCACCATTAACGATTGGGATAAATATCAGAGGTTCTCCATTTTCATCCAGAACGTTAACATTGCTTCCAGATTTTATTATCTTTTGAAGTGCAGTGGTGTCTCCATTGTAAACTGCTTCCATAAGGAAAGAGATAGAGATAGAAACATTCATTTTGTTAAGTTTGTTTCAAGTAATAGTTATGAAATAACTGTACTGATGAATATTTTGTCAGCCCTTTTATACATCTTGTCTAACCTCATTAACAAACCAATAATTCTTCCAGGCATGTTGTCAATCCTATTGGTCAACACAATATCTTTAACTACACAGAGAGAAAATTTCATTTGCTGCAAGATTTATCTTTCGGTAGACCACAATTAGTAAAAAAATAAATTTACATTTTCCTTGACTTGTCAAAGAAGATGAGTATTTCTCTTCAAAAATTTGACAGGAGAAATGGGGTTTTACCATGAAGTGAAACATATATTCCAGTTGAAATAATTAATTCAATGAATCATACAGGAATAAAAAATTAATTTGATTTTCACATTGTTTATTGGACCAGTTTCCTTTTTTGAGAGAATAGCCATTGGAACACGCATTAATATTGCCGTTCGCGAGTGGAAATTTCGTTGACTTATTAATTAAATTAATATTTGTATTTAGTCTTAAATAATATGTTTTTTCTGCATTGCTTATAAACATTTTGGTCAAAGAAGAACAATGAAATTTTATTTCAGGGAAATTCCTACTTATTAATTCTAATAAAAGCCCATCCAAACTATAAACGTTTCAAACATCTTCTCCTGTGAGATTGCTATTAAAATTATTTAAGATTGTGGTAGTTATCTAGATTTTTTAGATTAACTGCCGAGATCCATGTTTAATTTACACAGGTAGTCAAAGCTCCCCTTGACGAATGCTATCTGTACATAAGGCAAATCTCATATCATATTTTTCTAATTTGTTTACATCCCCATGATCAATATCCATGAGAAGTTTTGTTTAAGTAGGATGTATCATTACTTTAGAAACGAATCTTTTCAAAAAACGTTTACCCTTTTACAAATCAATAAACGTTTGGTCGGATTCCGTATCCAGAGCATGTAAGATAGGATCAAACACTAAATGCACCATTCATGCAAGTTTAATCATAAATATCATAACAGACATTTTTTGTAAATAAGGTCCCATTCGAGTCACAAAGTATGGAACATATGGAGATTACGAACAGTATTGAAGATCAAAAGTCCATAAAACAATACAAAATAGGAGTAGAGCAAACAAAGACCTCGAAAATATTAGAGGTGGATCATGCACCATGGAGGAGTGAGCATCCCTGCAGTATACATGTGTTCTGAATTGTTAATTGAGGCTTTTTCAGAAAAAGGTCTCGATTTTTTTTTTTTTGCATATTGTTTAACGTTTCTCTCGAGAATTTTTCACTCATATGGAGAAGCCACCACTTGCCGGTGGAGAGCTGCAAATTTTGTCTTATAATACCCGGCACTTACGGCCATTGAGCAGTGTGGAATATTTTTCGTGCGACATGGGACTCCGGTTTATACGGTGTCATCCAAAGGACCGGTTTCCACGTCGCACAATGGGATTCTAACCTGCGACGTAAGGATCAACTCCTTACTCCACGACTCAAGAATAGACGCTCTAATCATTTTGCCACCAGACGGGCGAAGTCTCGTTGGTAAATACTATAATATGACTTACAAATGTGCTATTTGTACACATTTTCGATTTGCTATACATTTGTGTCTTTGTCAACCACATCTTTCCATTAATTGATGCACATTTTCTCCAACATAAAAAAACACATTAGATTGATAAATAAATAGTAAAAGCGGCTTAACCTTATGACTCATTTTATTGACTTTATCAGCCGCCTAAAGATCATTTATCTTGTTTGATTTTTATTTTTTAAAAATTATTTTTCTGCATTTTAACTAGTTTCCCTAAATGCACATTATGCTGAATCTAAATATCTGTATATTTTATAACTAAAATTCAGTACATAACAACCAGACACTAGCGTTTCGATTAACTACAATTTCACAATTATCTACTATTTTTATTTCAGTTTGAATATCAACTTATGCTGTTTATGGTACCGCATGATTTAATAATTTAATTACCTTATCTAAGAGTATGCAATATTCAAGATGTATAATCATCGAATATTTATACTTGCGTTTTCAAAAATGATTGTTTAAATGTTATTATACCTGACATATATTATTCGTAGTCATTTTTTGATCTCCATTAGACATGTTCAATAATTTCTTTCAGTTTTAAGCAGTACAAATGATTTGTTTAAAATTCGATCATGAAATATATTTTATTGGACCCTTACAAGAAAAAAAAAAGAAAAAAGAATTGATCAGACTCAAATTGTAAGAATTTTTTCTGTCATACCATTATATATGAGGGGCATTTCAAAAGTCCTGAGAACTGTGTAATAGAAAATTTACCATTTCACGGAAAATATTTAGTTTGATATCATTGGAAAGATCAGAAAAATATACACATATTGTGACGTCACTTTGTAATTTTTATGCATATTTACTTATTTGATACATGCTAATTCATAATAATGATATTTGTTAGATTAAACTATTGACAAAGTATGTCATAATGCACATTCAATGAGAATCATTTTTCCTTCTAAACTTAGAGTTTATTGCAAATTATCCGTACGTTTTACTCTCTATTTATGGATTTAAGAAGGAATATTCACAGTTTCTTCATTTCCTTTAGAATTCCAGATTTTATTTAACAATTGTTGAGTGCAGTATCGTACATCTAAACGATAACCTATTTAACTACGTTCGATCCTGATATTTAAAGTCTTAAACTTTTTCAGCCAAGTATATTTTTAGTTTTTGCATACATAGCTTAAGGGGTCAATACGCTTCTTTTGGCGCTACAGTACATTTAATATGACCTTTTTGCACTGAAATTTGTGTCTTAATCAAAAATAATATTTTTGACGTTTTCCCTCCAATATTTTTATCCAATTAAAGCATGAAACAAAATAAACTCTAAGTTTGTTTAAAAAAAGACATTTAAAATTGTGACTAAGAAAAAGTTTCAAATTGCTTCGAATAATCAATTATTTGACATTTCTGCACTAATAAAATGTGATTTTTCTGGCATTGAAAATTTAATAAGCAAGAAAATTATTTTAAAGTCTTAAAATTTTTCTGATTTTAAGCAAATAGGTCAAATTTATCTTGAATATTTAGAAAAGAACATCAAAAGTTGGGGTACATGTATATGATGTAAATTTTCAGATATTACTAAAAAAGTGTCAATTTTACGTTAAAATTGGTTCAATTTTCCCCCGGATTTTCAGAATATATTTATTATATTTGTCACACTTTGTTGATAGAATTCATAAGAAATAATTTAATAGATATTTCAGAACCAGTATAACAAGTACACATTTCACTGCAAAAAACAGCTTTGTGTGCAACCAGGATGGGAAAATAGGAATCCAAAATTAAGAGTACTGATATAGTTCAAAATGGAAAAACTGATCATTTTCGTCTAAAAAACCTTCCGCCACAAAATATAGCCCCTAGCTTAATTCTACTTGAAGGGAATTTAATCGCGGTTTTTTCATTGAATATAGTTAAATTTGTACTGTATAATTCAGATTTAATGTTAGAACTTATAAACGATGCAGAATTTTATTAATAAAGGACCTGACCAAAATATGCTAAAAATCTCAGGATCGAACGTCATTAAGCTGCATATAAAACACGAACAAGAACGTGAAATATAGTTTATGTTTATGTGACTTTCATGTACTGTTAAATGAATGCATAAATAATATATACAACATGTATGCGAAGAAGAATAATAATAAAAACAAAAAAGTTTTGTTTTCATTTTTATTCATAGTATTTCACTTTAGTGAAAATACCTCTCTCAGAAAATCACAAGCTCTTTAACATGGATTTTGTGTACTACATTATGATGCTAGTTCTGATACTAGTACATACACATACATGTTCTTGGAAAATGAAAGTTCTGTTATTGATTACTCCTTTGTAATCTTCACTTTATACATGGATGACCCATGCTCAATCTGAATTCTCTCCCTAATCGGCCGAACTCATACCAGTCGCATACTGCTTTACCATGACATTTCATCTTATAAAGAAGAATTTCTTAATATCTGCAAAGGTGCAGATTTGTTTTGTTATCATGGATAGTGTATTCAGGATCCCACTGGAATTATACGGTCACAATTTGAAATAGCCCTCAGTGACACTTTCACTTTGTGGATCAGTTTTAAATATTTAGTTTTCAATTTTGGGTTGGACATAAGATCTTCAGGGCTGAGCCAATTATCTATATCCTTCATCTGGTATCCACAGTTAAAAAGTATTTTGACAATTCTAGTACAGTCATTATTTTCTCCTGTTGCCACAAGATGGAGAGCAGATTGACCAAGGTCATCCACAACGTTGACGTCACTTCCGTGTTTGATCAAGTATTCTGCAATTTTGAAATTGCCGTCCTCCAAAGCTATCAGTAAGGGAGTTTTTCCAGAGTTGTCTTTCATGTTTACGCCTGAACCTGAAAAATAAATGTAAAGATTTTTTTGAAAAAAAATATTTCTCTGATGCTTCACTGAAATTCAAATCTAAAAGTCAAAAAATCTACATCTTATAGTTTTAGAAATAAATATTTGAATCATCTTTTGTGATATCTTTGAAAATTTTGAATCTATAAAACCTACCTGATTTGATTAATGTTTTCACCATGTCTATATCGTTCATTTCAACAGCAACCATAAGAGCTGTTTTGTAATCATCATTCGTCATGTTGACGTCAGAGTAGGGTAGGAGAACCTTAAGAGTATCCATATCACCATTGACGATTGGGGTAAATATCAGAGGTTCTCCATTTTCATCCAGAACGTTAACTTTGGTTCCAGATTTTATTATCTTTTGGAGTGCAGTGGTGTCTCCATTGTAAACTGCTTCCATAAGGTAAGAGATAGAGGTAAAAACATTCATTTTCTTAAGTTCGTTTCAAGTGATAATTATGAAATAACTGTACTGAAAAATATTTTGTCAGCCTTTTTATATATCCTATCTCATTTCATTAACATACCAATAATTCTTTCCATGGCATACTCTGAATCCTATTGGTCGACACTCAAACAAATACACCAGCTCATTTGCTACAGGTTTTATCCTTCGGTAGACCACAATTTGTCAAAATTAAATTTACATTTTCCTTGACTTGTCGAAGGAGATGATTTTTTTTTATTTCATACACTTTCAAAGGAGAAACTGGGTTACACAACCGAGTGAAACATATACTCCAACTGCGAACATAAATTCAATGATTCATACATGAATAAGAAATTATTTTGATTTTTACTTTGTTTATTGCACGTGCATCCTTTTTTAAAACGACAATAGAAATTAAAACGCAATAAAATTACTGTTCTCAACTGGAAGTCAACATATAAGTCAACCCGTAAAATCGTGGACAAAACGTTTTTCTCGAAAAGTAATGGGCGCACTAAGCTGAAAATTTCAGTAAATGTTTATTTATCATATCTAAGTGCATGATAATTGTTCTGATAAAATATAGGCAAAAATAAAGATTTCATTATGCTTGAATGTGCACGAGATATTGTCCTACGGCGCAGGGTAAAAAAACCAAGGTTTTATTAAAGAATACACAAGTTTGAATTCAAAATAAAAGTTTTAAATACATACGATTTGGATTAAAATTATCATAATTCAATTCCACAATAAATTTTGTAGTCTTTGTAAAAAAAATTAATGGATTTGCTTAATTTTTGGCAGTTTCTGGAGCATTCGAAATAGGAAAGTGGTAAACACAACACATGAAAAATGGCGACGTTTTCTGACGTTACGGCGCACCGGAGAACAGTTCAGTTTTATTTCGATGTTGTAATGACACCTATAGAGACTTGAAATGATCATAGAAGAAAAAGATTATAAAAATATCACCATATCTTAAGTATACAAATGAAATAGGAGTTTTCTTAGCGAAGTTTTTTTTTTATCGAGTCCCTGGGGAGTACAAAACATACGGACAAACTCCTAATGTAATAGCAAAAGACGCTGTCACAGTGGACCGCAGATATGAGATTTTCTATTAGTTGAATGATGGTGAGAATATTGTCCGTAACTTACTTATAAATCTTCAGAAGATCGCATGAGGGTGCCAACTGGTTCTTCGACTGTTTATGGAGACTAAAGAATGTGTATCAATGAAATTCCTAAATTGAAGTCGGACTCATCCAACTTCATTTTCAGCAAAGATAAAACGTGACGCTGTTTTAGACACTTTGACGTTATAATCCATGCGCCTTAAGGTGATACAATACATGGCATAAAATCTCATAATTTGTTTATTTATGCATATATTTATCTGAAATTTGCTGTGTATATTACTAAAATATGTATAAAATAATAGTGAAAATTTCAGAACGCAATGATGTTTATTTTTCACACTAGACAACTTGTGCACGATTTTACGGAACAACCCTCGTACATTCCTAAAGTTTGTAGTCTTATTGTTTGAATGTATAAATGTATTTAAATTGATCTTCACTGATATGATTTTGTAATTAATCAGCCTTGCTTATAAAACGTTTGTTCAAAGCCGAACAAATGATTTACATTTGAGGAAAATATATGCTTGTTCAATAACTTTACAAAAACCTATCCCCTACAATTTTCTGTCCAACTTTGTTCTTTTCTGAGTTTGTTATTTGTGCTTTCTAAGATTCAAGTCAACAAATTTTACAGTAATTTAATTTAGTTATTAGAAAAATATTACAGTCAAAAGTGGGCTCAAAGATAACTATTTTTTTTTTTTTAATACATTCTACTTCATATGAATAACATTAACAGACCAGCTTCAAAAGATCATAAAGAGCGTCCCTGGCCAACAGTTTTTAACAGAATATAGAATTTATGTAATATTACATATTTATCAACTGATAATTGCGCTGAAAAATATTTTAAATTCAACTTGAAATTTTAAGTTGCTGTGTCTTGCAATATTGAAATGTGAAGAGACATCAATACATGTTTAATAGACAAATCCAAATAGATACATGTAATCTCATCATCTTTGATATATGTAGTTTGAACTATCGTTTGTCCAATATAACAAGGGTCTGTCCTTCCTGATAAATACGGTTCATTATCACAAAATTATCCTGTACATCCATGATGCACCTTTACTATCCTGTGTTATTTTTTTAGTTTATCGTAAGTGGGACACAGGGTGTTACCTACCAAAATCAGTGCTGAATCCTCCCTGACCCCTGATCCCAAATCTCCTGTTTTTAGAACTCTGTCTTTGCTCTGCTTATCATTGGTATTATTTATTTGACCTTGAACATGGACACGGTTTGCAATCACTGTCTCTCGTTATGAGCAACTTATTGGAGGATTATTAAATTCTTTATTGTAAAATATTTAACTACGCTTAGGCAAAGCAAAAATATGAATTGAATAAAACTCAATATGAATATCGTTTCTTCGTGTGAAGGTGTATTTTTTAAAAAATAAGAGTTCATATCCCTTATATATTTTTTAGGGGTTTTCTCCATATGTTTAAGAGTATTAACTTACTCGTATTCACTGTATTCTAAGGTTTTTATAGGCCATCACAGAACCAAGGAGATGAGTTATTTATGAGAAAGAGTGGTTTGGTTTGTTTTAGGATTCCTGGACTAGAAAGAATTAATTTCTTCCTACGTGTTCAGTAAATCATTTGTATGAATAGAAATTTCCTCTTTTTTGTATTTTATCAGTAAAATTTGCATATGTTAAAAGTACATACAAATTATTTATAATTGTACAAAATTTGGCAGAAAGACAATTACTTTTTCACGATATTAAGTGAATCACGTGTTTGCGTTATTTTTCTACAAGCTGGAATCTATTTTGTTAATTAAGAATCAATTGCATCTAAAAAAAAAAAAAAATACAAAAATACTCGATTTTTCAAAGCACAAAGACAGGTCATTTATATAATAGAATCATGCATGTTTCAATTTTCTAAGTCATAAATAGTCATTTTCAAAAACAACGCCATCAACAAAAAAAAGAATAGACCTATATGAACAAACCGGTGTCTTTCCCTCATCATTGATTAAAAAAATAATTTAGTAATAAACATAAAGGATGGATGTAATGAAATAAATCGCACAAAGTACCTTTGAAAACCTATCACCAATTAATGATTCTTAATTGAATGTTTGGAATATTCCAAAATCTAAAACATTAACTCATAAATATATTGTACTGGGGACATCTTTGAAAACGTTTTGATAATCTTTTCAAATGAAATGTTATCATATTAAATTTACTTAAATGTATTAATACACCACATTATCCTACATGTGCTTGTGTTTAACAATGCGTTTTAAAAAAAAAATTTTTATGCAGACAAGTAAAATTAATTATCTAATAAGAAATCAATTTTTTTACAACAAACTGCACTTACAAATGTTTATGAAACAAACAAAAATTTATTCATTAAATAAATCTGAAAAAATATAGCACTGGTTTTCTGGTTTTCTTTTGTCAAGAATTGATCGTTAAAAATACGAGATGATGCTCACATTGCCCATGATATTGGTTTTGATCGTTTTTACGTTTCATATAATATTTTTTTCCTCAGATGGCATATTAATATTTTCAACACCAGGACCAGACAGTGTAATCAATGAGAGCGTTTTATATATTTTAGATTCGTAGAAAAAAACTTGTAAATAATTCCCTATATAAAATTAAACTTTTTATTTTTTATTACTTGAATTTTTTTATTGTTTAATTGACTTTGAGCTATTAGACTTTTCGGTATCTTAATATATTTCATGCTAAAATATTCGCTAATATAGGTTGAAAATCACAAATTTAGGAAACATTGAAAACACTTCGAAAGGATTTTTTCCAGCGAACTTGAATATATTTTAAGTGAAAAGTTTTCATATATGACGTTGTTAATCAAAACAGTCAAAGATGCTATATCTATTTGAAATCGTTCAATTTCTTGTCAAGTGAATTAGAATGTTAAATATTGGAAATTCCTTAAAAGCATTTGTCAGATTTTTACACAATAAAAAACATTAATCAAGTTTCTGAGTCTATTTTAATATCAGAATACCAAAATAGATTATGTATACCACATCACTCTTCTTACTTGTTTCTTCTCTTATTGTCCCATGCTGCCATTGATCGCCCCAACTGATATTGAAGGAAATATTCTAAGTCTACTTGCAACTCTTCCTTTTTAGATGAATAAATAATCATTATTATATGGACAAAACTGACATCTGACATCTACAATATGTGTTAATTAACATTGACTAAAGAATACATTTTTATATGTTTTGAATATAAGATCGGGGTTATTAAAAAGAATAAGTGGGCAAAATTGAAAAAAAATATCAAATTTAAACTTCATTTCAGCATTGAGGTAAACTATAATACTTAATATATTTTTCCATTGCCTGATAGAGCTGATGGCAGAACACAAGATCAGAATTTTTTTTCCGGGATTAGTGTGGATGATTCGGGATGGGGGCTTAAACAAGCATATACTTCATTAAGAAGAAGATTAAATACATATACAGGTGTATTGTAAATTTATTTTCAATGATATTTTGTTTCACAATTTACACGCTGATACAACATTTTGACCTTCGTCAAAATGGTCATGCTTTGAACATATCTCAGACTGGCACATCGAACAATAATGAAAATTCAATGTCTTACAAATGTTATATTGCTAGATAGTAGAAAAACAGTTATGTTTCAAATGCACTACTTAGGCAACATTGTCAGACACTATCATTAGCCGTTGTTTTGAAAGCGAGTATTAGAAATATCACTTTGCAAAATCGTCACGAAAGTATCTGTAGATTGACGACAGAATGCGACTTTTTTCAACCTCTGTGTCAAATTGGAATTGTTCATTCATTTTTGTTTTCTATGTTCAACGATAATGATGTACATGTACAAAGGAATCTGCCCATTTTCCTTGACCTGAATTTTCTTCGTCAAGCATAGAGTTGAATCTCATCTGCAAAGGTACAGAATGGTGAAAAGACTCCTTCAGACTCATGATGCCTCTCCCTTAATAACCTTTATGGATGCCTTCAATTTATGGACCAGCTTAGAATATTTTGATTCCGTTTTTTGATTAAATGAGAAGTCGTCATAACACAGCCAACTGTCAGCTTCCTTCATAACGTATCCACAGTTAAACAGTATTTTAACGATTCTGGTACATTCATTATTCTCTCTTGTTGCAGTGAGGTGAAGCGCAGATTGGCCAAGGTTATCCACTGCATTGACGTCACTTCCGTATTTTATCAAGTATTCAGCAATTTTAAAATGCCCAGCTTCCAGAGCTAATAACATAGCGGTTTTTCCAGAATTGTCTTTACAATCTACTCGTGCACCTGTGAACAAAAGGAAGGGAATTTAAATACATTTTTTCAATATCAGTAATGAACTAATTTAAAATTAGTGCATCGCTTATTTTTTAATATTCAATTCATCTTACCTGATTTGATTAACTTTTTAATGATGTCAAGATCATTCATTTCAACTGCAATCATCAGAGCCGTTCTGCAATCTTCATTTGTCATGTTGACGTCAGCGTAGGCCAGGAGAACCTTAAGAGTATCCATATCACCATTAACGATGGGGATAAATAACAGAGGTTCTCCGTTTTCATCCAGAATGTTAACATCGGCGCCTGATTTTAGGAAGTTCTGTAGTGAAGCGATATCACTATTACCTATACACTCATTCAGATGAGAGGCTGAATACGCAACTTTCATTTTTAGTCAGTTCCTGGCAAGTAAAATGTTCCAAAATATACTGCTTATATAGAGAGATCTATGTTCCTTTTATAGTCTTGTCAAATACAAGAATTTGCATATCACAACCGTTTCTAAAACATTTGATTGGTTCATTTAACATTGCTACCTTGAGATTCGCTATTTTTATTTGCTACACATTTGATGATTAAGTCGACCACAGTTTCTTAATTAATGTAAAACAGATTCCTTCACATGTCAATCATAAAATTTATTGATGATAATGAATTAAACAACATGTAATAAATTATTAGTTACAACAGAAGTTTTTATCATAATGATTTCTTTCACATAAATAGGATTTAAATGAGGGCAGAATTTCCTTGTATCAAGGGTCAAGTCTCATTATCTCAATTTCGATATAGAATGAATGGAATATTTTAAAAGGCAGAGTTGATGTATCTTCCCTTTTCTTGATTAAATATATGTGTACCCACAGGAAATTCAAAATAAATTGGTTGATTTACATAATTTATAGACAAATAAATACTTATTTTATGAATTGATTATTTTTCCTTCTATAAAAATTTGCCCATAAAAAAAGTGATCATTGATATTTTGTACTGTTTAGAGCAGATTAAATCCTTATATCCAACATACCACAGAATATCAGGATATGGTTAAACATCTTTTAATTGACATAGTAACGAAAACAACACTTTAAAAATTCAAGATGTCGAAATACAATCATTGTGTTTAAATTCTTGTCATAAAAATGTTCTTGTTTATTTCCATTTTATTTCCATTTTATTTTATATTAAAACATTGTATAAACATGTGTGTCTAAAGTAATAAGGTATCAACTCGATATTTAGATATGTATACATGAATCCTTCTATGTTCTGCTCCAAAAAATGTATTGTTTGATAAGCTTGAAAACTGTTCGTTAACTCCGACATATCCTATTTAAGTTGTGTTATATTAATGGTTTAGCTGCAGAACTGTAGCTCTCCGAAAAAATACATATATTGATATTGAAAAAACTGTATATTTACAAAAAAAGTGCACAAAAAAGTGCGCTGTTTCTCGATTTATTTCTCCATGTTTTTAAAACTGCCATCTCAAAACATCACTAACCGTGTGTTCTTAACATACTCTTTCACTGTTTCCTCAACAAAACATTCCTTATAATTGTTTTAAATAGCCCTCCTGGCCCTGAAATTGAGATCATCGAAAATTTCGCTATTTATGCTGCCACTTTGGTTTGCAAGATAATTCGGTCCAACGCGCTTCGTACAGATGTAAACTACAACGGTAATTGGCAGAGGAGTAAGATCTTTATTGAAATCTAGCTTTTTTGCAATTGATGTAAGAATTTGGAAGAAATAATCCAGAACCGAGCGTACTTTTTTGTGCGCAATAAATATACAGTTTTTTCAATGGGTGGCACTGTAGCTCTCCGGTCTATCAATATATATTTTTTTCGGAGAGCTACAGTTCTGCAGCTAATTGATACCGGTAGTTTAGACGAGAATACATACGAAAACCAGCAATTCATTTTACTGCTAATTTTCTTAATTACAATAATCACAAATGGTTATTATTTAAGCCTAGATAAAAGACATTACATTTTTTTCTTCATCGTATTTGTCATTGCATTTTTAGAAAAAAAAGTCTGGATAGTATAAAGAAAAACATGTCATACTAGTATTATAAAACAATTAATAAGCTTCTTAGAAAAACTAAACGTAGCAATCTATTCTTTCTGATCAATGTTATTTAATATTTTTTCTAAACGTTCCCTATGATGCATCTTCAGTAATTTCGTACAGTTTTATTTTCTAAACTCTCATGTGTTAATATTGTAATGTTATCATGAGCATTATACATGTACATTGCAAAATAAATAACGTTAATAATATCACGATTCACGATTTTAGATACTAAGGAGATCATATTTCATGGGATGATAATTAAACATCGTTATACTAAGGAGATCATATTTCATGGGATGATAATTAAAAATCGTTACTGCATGGTACCACATGATTAATATTGAAATAATAAATTAAGTCTCATTTGAAGGTTTTCAAAAATTAAGCTTTATCATCAATTATATTTATCCATCTGATCAAAAATAATGTAAATGTCTGACATTTATGCACTGTAGAGCAGTAATTTATCTAATGTATTCCTTGATTTCAGATACCAAGTATTCATTTTATTAGTAGGAATGATCAGATGGTAGTTTATGGAACATGTCACTACGGCATTGACATTTCTAAAAGTACGAACTCAAAAGAAAATAAATGATACAATATTTGTGTGAACTATTGGACAGCTAAAATTGCCATTCAAAAAGAACATACAAAGAGTAAAAGGCTGGCATACAATGTAAAAAATATATAAATAATCATGTAACATTAACATAGATTATTATCTTTATGCATATCTACCTAAACATGCATGCACGTACATGGGACCTCACGATATTGAAAAATCATTATCTCAGTTAGAAAATCTCATTCATTTGTAGAATATTTTTAATTCTGTATTAGAACGAGTAGGACAGGAACTTTAAATTTATGGATGAACATTTGCTTAACACATTGAAAATTGAAAGTCAGTTGTTCTTAAATTATTTACTTACAAGCTTAAGGGATGAACAAAAAGTTCGCGAACTATATCAGTTTCTACATAACCACACAATACCATCAGAGAGAAAATTGACACAATGTAGGTCTTTGACATGTTCTATCTATGTGTATCGTTTATTCAACACAGTCATTAGAGTCATTTGTTATCACTTCATCGCCCATTTGTTTAAGATAAAATTAGGGTTATACATATCACCATAGATATTAAGTAATAGAACATAGCTATAGATATTATTTTATCCTAATATTACAAGTTATCTCACTGGTGTTCTTACAATTCAGAGATAATTGTATTTCCATGCACATAAAGAAATATGAAGTCCATTTTTGTTGCAAAAGTTAAACACTGTCCAGTAAAAGAAAAGATCACATACGAGGGCCGTTCAAAAATTACGCGGACTTGTTGCACAGAAAAAAATATTTGACGACATAATCGGGCAAAATGTCACACATAATATAAAAGAATCTTTACTAATATGGTCTTCAAAATTTAATATCAAAATGTTGTAAATTGGTATTAATTTTGAGTGATTTTTCATGACATATCATTAAGTCACGGAGCAGCAAAATCTTCGACGTCACAGGCATTATAAAAAATATGTGATTGAGCTTTCATTTTCTCAACATTTTCGAAAGAGTACCTGTACAGTTTGAGTTACCTTATCTACTCAACATCCAAACACCATTTCTTGTCAAGCTTAAAATCTATTAAACAAGTAAAGAATATTCTTTTTTTTTTGTTTTAAAACCAAAAATTGCAGGTATTTATGAGATATAGCGTGACATTGGTCACTCTCAATCACGTTCTTTACAGTCCGGACAAAGTTTTCGTCGATAATCTTCTTCCCGTCCTCCCGTATAGCTTTTTTACAGAGGTCTAACGGTCTAAAATTTCAATAAGCTACTTTTGGAGGAATGTCACGAATAACCTAGTTTACTACAAGTTTTATTATGCATATTTTGGATCTATATTGGCGATATCTCGAGCATTACACGCAATTTAACAAAAGTGTGGTGCGCCGTCAATTCAGGAGACGTCATTTATACAGTCGTTTTCACGGGAATCGCATCAGAGAAAAATCACTTTATTTCTGTTAGTACTTCAAATATCATGTCAGAAATTTCAATACAAAATAACAGAACAATTTAAAGATACATTTGAGAAAATTGTCGAAAAATATTGCGAATTATAGAAAATTATTGAGTTAAATTTTGGATTCCGCATGCTTTTGCTTCAAGTTTTTTGTCGTGCTCCGTACCTCTCCATCAGCGATATCAATATACCGATAATTTTAGTAGAATTTTTCTAATATACAGAAATTTTGCCCCAAATTTATTGAAATCTTTACGGTACATATTTCTGTGAAATTTCATAACTATATGACGTCTATAAGAGTAAATAATAGCACAGTCCGCGTAATTTTTGAACGGCCCTCGTATAAATGACACTTAGAAGAAATATGCAGTAAAAAAGATTACTGACATTGTAGAGTACCAATTATGTCAATTAGAAATGCAAATCGTATACAGGTCAAAGCCAGGTCCTCTGAAAACACTAAAGATGGAATCAAGTGCCTTAGAGAAGTAAGCATCCCTTGGTGACCGGTCAAACTGTCATACATTGCAAGTCCTCTGATCAGGAAAACAGACTAATCCGTTTCTTAACTGATATAAAAGCAATGACCAAATCGGCAGGAAACAAATAAGAAGAATCAAGCAGCTGATAATTTGTAATTACGAGGATACATGTAACTGAGAAATACAACAAGGTAGTCTACTTCTGCATACACCATGGTGTTATTGTTAGTTAATAATATAAAGCATGAACTTCATTTATTAAGTATGGAGATAACGAACAGAAATGAAGCTTAGAAGATATGTAGTCTTTTGAAATCTCAATCAGCTCTCTTTCGGTCGTTCTGAACAATAAAAATGCAAAATATACATACGAGGGTTGTCCGTGAAGTTCGTGGACAAGATAAGAATTTTTAAAAAGTTGTGTCATTGATATTTATTATTAGCATATTTCAAATCCTTTACTAAATGTGAATCGAAAAATGTAAAAGTTTTTAAAAAGTGTCATACTGTGCATTTTGAGGTAATCGGGTGTAACAGACTGTAAATTTTACAATTTAGTATTTCTTGTTTCTAGTTAACTCGAAATTCACAATATGACAGAAGCACCTACAGAAGGGCAATGATCTGTCTAACCACTGCAGGCGTCGATCTGGCTATTTCTTCTAGCGTTTATCTTATATATTTAGAAACATCTCATTTCTTCATAGTCATTTATTTTTATTTAGCATAAGTATGTAGAAATTCTTTAGTTATACCTTCATTTGTGGACGATGTACGAGGGTTGTCCGTAAAGTTCGTGGACAAGCTAAGAATTAAATAAAAGTTGCGTCATTGATATTTATTTTTAGCGTATTTCTAATCCTTTACTAAATATGAATTGAAAAATGTAAAATCTTATTCAATTTCACATGTTTAATTACAATTATGACTTCATAATTAGACTTGGAATGGAGACTCTGAGCACTGCAAATTTTTAATTAAGAAATTATTTATCACTTTTTAAATTTCATTTGTATTTTATAAAATTCTGCGGAAATCTTGCCGACTTTCACATTATGAGGTTGACAGAAGTGATCACATCAAACCTGCAAAATTTGATCGTTCAAAGTTGTAAAATGGCTGAGCAATCAAAGTTTGATCTTATTAATACGGATCGGAATTATTAAAAAAAAAAGACCAATACATTTTGTAAACAATCGTGAAAACATATTAAAAGAAGCCGTATATTAGTATTTAAGTGGTTTATAGGATGACATGCGTGAAGGAAAACCATCATTCTGAGATTGCAGTGCTGTAAAAAAAGAATTTTGTAACATGACTTTACCGTATTTTCGTAAATAAATTCGTTTTTACGCGGACAGGGGTTGGATGATTGCAGGATATGAGACAGGCATTGTTAAATATTATTTTACGTATGAAACCTGAACATTTTGTTCACATATCTATGACTGGTTAAAGCGACATAAAAATGCATTGAGTTAAACGATGACTATTTTGAGAAGTTACATGTACTCGTATTATGCTTTTGACGTCGGGTTACGTCAAGAATTTTTATTTAAGTGCTCCGGGTATGAGTGTGTGTCTTTTTTTAATCTGATAAAAATAGAACTATTTGTGCTTTGCTTTTGTTGAAAACTTGCATGTTAATAAAATGAAATATGAATTGAATGAATATAATAGTTTTATATTTTTTATCAATGTTTGTCAGTAATTATCAAATGAATGTTGTCCACGAACTTTATGGACAACCCCCGTACATGTATTAGGTAAGATAGGGATGCATAGAACTTAGATGGGTAAGATATTAGCAATGATGTAAATAAGTACGTTTCATTTTTAAATAATTTTAGTCATAACAAATGACTAACAATATCAATACTTAAGTGATTCATTTTTATTGTACATGATTTTTTTATCACATGCATTTGTTTACATGATGCATATGCTGCGCATGGTTCGTAGAAAATACAGAACACTTCTTTAGGTGATTCTCAAAATCATCTTCGTCGTTCGAAAATATGCGCCTTCTTAATTAATATAAGTCCCCTATGAAACCGGAATTAGTACCGATGTTCTCTTCTTTTCCGTTGGATTTCTTCCAGTGAAGAAACATTTCCATCTGTAAAGGTATAGATTGATTTTTTATATTAATTTGAAAATGTATTCAAGATCCTACTGGAATTATAATGTCACATTTTGTGATAGCTTTTAATGATGTTTTAACTTTGTGCATCAATTTGAAGTATTTGGACTGTAATTTGGGATTGGATATTAGGTCTTCAGGACAAAGCCAGTTATCAGCATCCTTCATCACGTATCCACAGTTAAAAAGTATTTTTACAATTTTAGTACAGTCATTATGTTCTCCTGTTGCAACAAGGTGGAGGGCAGATTGACCAAGGTTGTCCACAACGTTGACGTCACTTCCGTGTTTGATCAAATATTCTGCAATTTTGAAATTACCATCATGCAGAGCTATCAGCAAGGGTGTTTTTCCAGAGTTGTCTTTCATGTTTACATCAGCACCTGAAAAAGAAGTTTCAATGAAGACACTTATTCAACGAAATTGTATCAATGAACTTATTAATTTTTTTATCATATTGTTTACACTTTCAGTTTAGGCTAAAAAAAAAAACTACCTGACTGAATTAACTTTTTCACCATGTCCACATCGTTCATTTCAATTGCAACCATTAGAGCAGTTTTACCATCGTCATTTGTCATATTGACGTCAGCGAAGGGAAGGAGAGCCTTAAGAGTATTCATATCACCATTAACGATTGGCATAAATAACAGAGGTTCTCCATTTTCATCCAGAACGTTAACATTGGCTCCAGACTTAAGTAATTTCTGGAGTGCAATGATATCACCTCTTAATATTGTTTCCATTAGAGATATGTTGGAAGTAAAAACATTCATTCTGTTTTAATATCTATCTATGTTTGAGAATACTTTGCTGACACACATCGTTCAGCAGCGCTTTTATAGGATTCAACTATATACATTAACATAACAACATGTTTTAAAAGATATTCTCTGATTTCTATTGGTCAACAGAACAATGTTAATTACTGAGACATAATATGATTTGCTGCATTTTTTTTCTTCGATAGACCACAATTAGATAAATGTATTTAACATTTTTCCTTGACTTGTCGAACAAGAATAAGTTTTTTGACACATTAAATGGGACAAAAAAATGAGCTTCACCATCCAGCGAAGCGATTCATATTAAAAACATAAAAAGAAATGAGTAATACATGACGGAAAGTTTATTGAAGTTTTTAGTTTTAGTTACTAATTATTTACACGGAATAGGTCGAGGATATTCTTTTTGTTTACTTTTTCTCAAGTTGATAGATATTTTTGGCCAATGATTTGTGGAATGTTTTAAGTGATTTGCATATAAAAAGTTTGGTTGAACGTAAAGAACGTTACCAGTTGAAGGACGTATACAAAGAATTACTTATGCAATGTTACTTTTTTTCCAGTCAAATCTTTAATTTGCATCTACTGTAACTTTTTTTTTTCGTGCCAGCATCTACTGCAACAAGATTATTGGTATATGTCAGGAGTATTTGTATTCAAATATTAAAATATGGAGATAACAAACAGTATTCAAGCTCAAAAGTGCATAAAACAATACAAAATAGGAAGGGAGCAAACACGGGCCTCCAAAACTTCAAAGGTGGGATGAGGTGCCATCCAAACTAAGTGTTCAACAATTTTTTATGAAACATCTTAATTGACTTCTGGGATTTCATTCTACATGATCAATACATAGACCTAGTGGGGGTGGTGACTGCTATTAGGGATAACTACTACTCCTAAGCTTCTGATATCACCTCATAAATCTAGCACTCAAATATAACAGAATACCTTCAGGATAGTAAATAAGTTTATTTTATCGATAGATAAGAGATTAAATGGCTTGTTAAATGCTTTAAACATTTTGGTTCTATTAATTTAAGGAACAATGGGTAATATTAGTATATGAGTGCAGTTTATAATAATAAATAACATTATATAGTAAAAATGTTTTATATATTATATAAATGAAGAATATTAAATGAATATAGTTATTATATTATTATTATAGTTATTAAACGTATATAGTTATGCATAAATAGTACTTTATTACATGTTTATAGTTTTTGACACATTATTTTTATATACATATGTACATATTTGTTTCATACTAGTATTTGGATATTTCACTTGAAAAAGACGCTAACAAGCTCTATAAACGTAATGACTTTAACTTTTCTATCGTCAACTTCCCTTACTTATGCAGCAATATACCTTCATTACCTGCATACGGAGTTTATTTGTCTTCGATAAGCAAGAGCATGCTTCACGAATGAACAATTTCTTAAACGAGGTAAATTATTGACAAAAATGCTGATAAAACAAGAATTTCAGCAGTCTCGTTTAAAGTCATTATTTCGTAAGTTCTATGGTCGATACAATGACCTTGTCAACAAATACATTGAGTCAAATGTTAACTGACGTTTTTCATACTTATTGTTAGGCCATTATATATACACTGAATTGACGATCGCTTTTTCCCAATCATGACAAGGAGCACAAGGTGGGTGTGACCGGTCGGCAGGGGAGCTCACTCTTACATGACACCCGATCCCACCACTGATGTTCTTGAGATCCTGTTTGCTCTGCTCCTATCTTGTATTGTTTTGTGGACTTTTGATCTTCCATACTCTTCGTTATCTCCAAATATTTTATTATATGATTAAAACTAATATAATATCTTCAACACAGTTTTTTTTTTCTTATCTTAGGAAAAGATAAAGCAATCAATAAGTTTACTTTTCATTATCAATTTCAGTACCCTCACTGGTAGGCAATTGGCACCTCTGATAGATCGATACAATGTTTTATATTATTGTTACATGGAAGAACTCTAATTTCCGCCTCAATTCTTATAAACTTTACAAGCCCATAACTCGCGTAAACTATATAAGCAGTTTTCTGAATTTGACAATAATGAAATCGCTTTACTTTCTGATGCTTACACTCTAAAACAATAGTATATTACCCAAAACTTTTGATTATTAGTTAAACCCATCAGAAAAATGTAGTGTTAACTGAGGAGGGACTCAACTGAATTCCTATTTTCATTGCTTTCTTTGTATGAAATTTTTAAAAATATTTTTAAATAGGCAATCACAGGGTACGTTTTTAGAAATAAGTGTCATTGTTGTTTTTTCTATCATTATTTTTCTTTTTAGGTACATTTGTCCAGTAAAAATATTTAAAATATAATAAATCATATTTCTGTCACTTCATAAAGTACAAAACTGAGGTTTGATCATTATTATCTCATTTTTTTCTCTTCTTCTACGAGAAACAATTAAAAAGATAGCAAGTATGAAAACTAAAAGAAATTTATTTACGACAAACTCAGTAATCAAATGCAACACAGATTTACTATGCCCTCTGTATTTTTTCCATCGCAAAAATAAAATTTTTGTTTTGAAAGGCAGATGGCTCATCTGGTTGGCTGATACTTAAACAAAATCTAAAGTGAAACTTATTTTTTACGCTAAACATTTTATGTGTCGGGGGACCACAACTGAATGAATCCTTGTAAAAAGTTTCCTTTGTATGTCAATCAAATGAGTTTTCTTCCTTGCATGAACAAGATAAATTATGCTAATGAGCATGAAAAATATTTAATTATATTTTGAATTTCTCATTAGTAAAATAATTATCTGATACATTGTAATATACAATAATAATGTGATTCTCATCTCATTTCTTGCAAAAGTTATATAATGTAATATATCCATAACATGAAGAGCTATTTTAAGGTAAACATAGTCTAAATTAAACATTTTTTTAAAAAACAAAGAGATAGGTAATATAATGAGCCTTATACATTGAAATTAGTCATTAATAATATTGAGTGATGGTTGGTCAATTAGTTTTTGTAGCATACAACGTGGTATACTCAAATTAATAAAGAAAATGAATCTGTCATGTCAGTTTCGATTGTGTATTTAAAAGCTTCATTTAAAAACTTACAATGCTTAAAAACGAAATGTAAAACTGCAAAAATTTATTAATTTATTTTTCAAATATTAACACGTATAAATGAATTTTTTTTTAATGACAAATCCTTGTCTGAATTTTAAATATTCTATTACCTCAGTTACTGGAATAATTCTTCACTTATGAAGACTGACTTATTTTTAATTGGAATTATAAAAAAAAAATCTATTCAAAACTGAAGATAAAAAAATATATGAATCTGTATTATTTCTGGTGGCTCCTGAAAAAGAATATAAAAATCTTAAGTTCATTTTCTTTTCAATATTTTTGCTTATTATCAAAATTGTATATTGCAGATTTCCTGTTCTAAATTCATATTAAATTTTCCCCAATTTCTTTTTTCCTTTTAATTTTTTTATTCAATTAGCAAAATTGTTTATTGCATTTTCATATTCTAGATATAATCAGTCTGAATGTTAGACCTAAAATAATAATAATTTCGTAAAAATTCTGCATTATATGCTGACAATTTCTCCATGTATTTCTTATTGATTTATTATTAAACTAATTTAAAGGTTTTTTTTTAATTAATCTATCGTCAATTCTCCATATTTATTGAAAATATACCACTTTCATTTTCGTTTGATGTTAAAATGCTAAATTATAATATAATTGAATGCTAATTATTTTTGCAAAAGTGGCCAGATTTTTGAAGTCAAATCAAAATTTCTTAACCTTTTACTTGTGCTTGAAAGTTGAATTTCAGGACTCTTAGAGCTTGTAGTTTAGCCGTAAAAGGAAGCTTAACTCCAGCACGTCCAATCTTGAAAATAAATGCCATGAGTTACAGTTCTTGCAATAAAGAATCGGAGGGAAAAACTAAATTCTAGATTTAATTCATGCTGGCCATGTAATTTCCTATATAATTTTTGGAAAAAATGTATTTTAAAATTCAATTTCCCTTATTTATGCAGCAATACAAATTTCATCACCTGCATATGCATATGGGGTTTATATCTCTCAGCTATTTCACTACCAAAGAGCATGTTCTACGTATGAACAATTTTAAAAAGAGGAAAGTTACTGACAAACCAGTTTAAGGAACAAAAATATCAACAGTCTCGTTTTAACTTATCATATCTCAAGTTCTTTGTTTCTTTCGATACAATAATCTTGTAAGCAAAACTTTTAATCAATAAGTCAAATGCTGATTGACGTTGTTCATAATTTATTGTTAGGCCAGTATGTACACACAGAGTTGTCGACAGAATTTTTTTTATTTCCCGATCATGACAAGGAGCATACGGCGGGTGTGACCGGTCGGCAGAGAATAGTCATTCCTCCATGGCACTTGTTCACACTTCTGATATTTTGGAGGTCCGTGATTGCTCTGCTCCAATTTTGAATTGTTTAAGGGAATTTTGAGCTTGAAAATTCTTTATTACCTCCATTTATTTCATTTCATAAAGTTGTTTCACTGCACCACAATTAAATTTCAGACCTTCAATTCACAACAGAATACCGGATGATACGAATGCCAATAGCATATCCTATTCATGCCGAATTGCTCGGAAACAGAAAAAGTTTATCTTTTTAATCAATGTGCAAGCTATCTTTTCTCACAAGTATCAATAGGTCAACCACATGACGCAGTGAAATGAGCGTCTGCTCTAGAATCGTGGAGTAAGTATGTGATCCTTACGTCTCGGGTTCGATTCCCATTGTAGGACATGGTGACCGGTCCATCATTTGAGACCGTATAATCCGAGGTCCCGTGTTGAAGGAGCAGTTGGTACGAAAAAGATCACTGCTAATTAATGGCTCTGAGTACCAAGCATAGGACAACATTTTTAGCTATCCACGGGCAAGTGGTGGCGTCACCATATGATCAGTGAATAATTTTCGCGAGGAACGTAAAAGAACAATTAAACCAAAAATTAAACTAGTATCAATGGTGAGTAGATAAAATGAATGTGGTTTCATTTTATAAATTGCTGTCAATTTACCAGCACGGAAACTGTCCAAATATCCTTTTACATAAGTTGTATAGCAGAATAAATCTTTGAACTACTGAGCACCAAATGCTTAATTAACATCTACAGAAAGGCAACATTTGAAAATAGAGAAATTACAATGTTAAATATGTCTATTATACTTTTTTTCATCATATGCGTGTACATTGTTACTTTGGTATTGTTTCCAAATCATCATTAAGTTCCTCGAATAAATTACAATTTCTTTGAACCCTCTGGTTTCTTCTCCATTTTATAATTTTTAAACTTTTTATTTTGTTCGCAATTTCATTTTTTAAAGCGTTGATGTATTTTGTGGTTTAAATTTAATTGTTTTGCTTTTTTTCATTTGCATGTTGAATTACCAATTTTCATTTTTGTATTTTTTTTTCAGCTACAAACAGTTTTAATACAATTTGTCTTGAAGTACTGTAAAATAAGGTAACTTTCAAACTTTCTATAAATCAATAGAGTGAGTCAAAAAAAGGTGAGCCTTACTCCATTTTATAGCGTGCAAAAGAATTAGTAAACCTGAATCACCAGGGGCTTGAACCCAGCTTACAGAGAACCTAGGGTGAATTTATCAAGTTAAAAGGGGATATTCCCTCTTTGTAATGAATTTGGTTCCTCATGATTGGAAAAATGGGATAATTTGCATAACAGGCGAAGCCCTTTCTGCAAAAATTATCTAACGTTTCCAACTATCGTTGATGTCCCTGGCATACCCAACTAAGTAGACAGTGATTCCCTTTACTTTTATTTCCATTGCATTTTGAAATAAAATTGTAAATTTAGATTTTAAAAATGTAGACTAGTAGATGTAAATTACCAAGGCCTCTCATGTCAATTCAATTGTCCCCGCCCAGTGACGTTAAACACAAAGACATCCTCACGAGACTTACATGCATATTAGGCCTCCTTAGCGTCAGACGCAAAGACCGACGCACGAGATTTACATGCATATTCGGCCTCTTGGCTTCTGGCCTGGGGGCCTATCGCTAGCTCACTTTTGAAACTTTTGCATATATTCCTTTGGGCAAGAAATCAAGTCGTCTAAGTTTTATGACCCCCACTTACGAAATTTGCATGCAGTTATCATAGAGAAAACTAATAGAAATGGAAATATGACTTCAACAATCAACTTCCCTAAACTTATGAAGCAATATACCCTTGTCGCTTGCATATGGCATTTATATATCTCAGTTGATATATCTAACGTATGAACACTATGTAATACAAGTTTTTACAAGTTGATGAAACAAGAGCATGTTTAACGTATGAACAATATCTACAATACTTTATAAGCAATATAGTTTTTGACAAAACAAAAGCCATTGTTTACATGCTGAACTGTCTACGGATTTTCAGTTTTTTCGAGCATGACAAGGAGCATACAGCGGGTGTGACCGGTCAGCAGGAGATGCTCACTCCTCCATGGTCCCTGTTTGCTCTGCTACTATTTTGTAATGTTTATTGGACGTTTTAGCTCGAATACTGTTCGTTATCTCCAGAAACTTCATCATTGATCATTATTGTCCCTTATTACACTGTTTGTTTTCCATTAATCTCTGTTTTTATGAAAAAAGATTCATTCCTTATAATTTAATTACAGTGCAGACAAAACATTAAAAAATTTTAAAATAACGCCAAGAGTAATACGTTTTTTGACGTAACTCATTATTATCATCTTTTATCCAATCAAATGACGTGTTACAAGTGAAATTAAATTATTCATTATTATCACTTTGGTATCGAATGCACATATGAACAATAAAGTATATTGGTAACGAATATTGATAACATTGATAATACGACGTCCATTCTGTGAACGAGGTTGGAATGCATAAATCCTTTTATAACATACATATTAATCGACCTTATACATTTTTCTCATTGATACAATTCATAAACAGGTCAAAAATTCGAATACCTAGTTCAAGACCTGAGACCAAATATCTAGGAGGTGTAACCACCCCCTCCAGTAGCACTATCTGTGTGTTATCTGCGCTGTATGCAGTCTTTAATTATCAAATAAATAATAATAATAACAAGTTGCTGTCCTTTAAAAAAGTACTGCAATACGTGGACCATATGCATGTTTTTCTAATCGAAGTTCAATTTAGAAATTTTCTAGGTGTAGTGAATATTCATGTAGGTTTGTTCACATTTTCCGCAATGATCTGCGTACTTATTACTGATTGTAGTCTCAAATCAAAATTGTTAAACTTTATCTCCGATTAGCGGCCTTTACTTTAGTTTTGTCAGTTTCAAAAATCGGGCTATTTTGATACATGTAACTCCTAATGGCTGGGACTTGACACCTGTTCTGGATTTATGCGGAAGAAATCTATCAGGGGAAAAATAGAGATCTGATGGTTCACGTGTATCAGAGCTCTGTAGCAAGCAGATTTTTTTGTCGGACCCCCCCCCCCCCCCACACACACACACATTAAAAGCCGTTGCTATTTATAGACTTCTATCAAACGGTATTGGATTGCTGAAGAAAAGAAAAAAAAATATTTTGCGAGCCTTGATGCACAAAACTCATGCCGGTGAAAATCTTTTAAAAGCTAGAACTAGTCGTCGAAGGACGTTTTTCATTCAAGTTGTTATAAGTTACATGTACATGTGTATCTATATACTGCAAGTTCTTCCTACTTTTTAAAGTGCTTGTACCATAGAATCAAAGTTTAGTGTTTCGGTGTTGATGATGGTGA
>NW_026933159.1:0-5510 GCF_032062105.1 Saccostrea cuccullata
AAGGAATGGCACAAATTCATGATATATGTAGTCAGTAAAAATGGAATAAAATTATGAAATCGAAATATTCTACGAGTACTTTTATTTCGATTTAAAAAGTTTCTTTAAAAACTGTATTTCACATTGACATATATACGATAAAGTTAAGTTTTCTACAAAGAAAAGAAAACTATTAATAAAGCAGCTTCGTTACTCCTGTTTTATATACCTTTAAGGTCAAAATATAGTTACTTAACAAGTGTGTGTATTACGATTTGGGTCACCGACATATTGAAGACATGCAGATATACCACTTAAAAATGAACTTGTCTAAGGTCAATAACCTTGTCTCTTTATACAACAAGTGTACGATTTTACGCATTAGGTTTTATTATATCTAGATGAACTTTGGAAGATATCAATTTGGCAATGAATAGTCTGTTATGCTTTGTTTACAGTCATATAGAACTAATAATGATACAAACGCATTTATAATTATTAAGCCTTCTTACTTAAAACTTGCAATTGAAACCCTGATAATAGAGTTGTGCACTATCTTGAGGTACAAGAAACCTTATTAGTGACGTGAAAAGTACGCGTTTTTATGGATTAAACTACATCTCCAAGTCTTCCCGGCCCGATGCTTTAGGTCCTTCGATCAGTTGGTTGAAGCAGAGAGAAGAGTGCAAGTATAGTGCCAAAGCCTCTGGTAGAGAAGACTTGGAAATGTATTATGCTCCATAAAAAAGCATTTTGTTATCGACATTTTGAATGTTGAACTTATCTTTGAACCAACTAAGAACTTCAAAATTACTTTGAATTTAAAGAAATTGGAAGAGTTTAGGGGCAATTTATGTATTAACAATAGAAATCCAAACAAAAACACGCAAACCTTAGGACAAACCAATTTATTTCTTCTAATATTGACAAAAAGTATTATAGATACCAATTTAACAAACAGAAAAATAATTCAGTGTAAAAAATATGGGCCTCATACCCATCAGTCAATATAGAAATATAATAAAAATCTTATTTCATATATTAAAACTATAATACGGAAGATTCAGAGAAGAAATGTTGGAAAGTAAAACACCCTGACTACTACCTTCAGTACGTGCTCAGTGTTTTGAACAGAGTTTAACAAATTGAACACACACGTGAAACATAAACTAATTTTGTAAACAGGGCAAGAGCTCTGTTATTGTTAATGTTTACGATTCACCAGGTGTGTTCAATTGTTAAAATCTGCACAAACAACTAAGCACGGACTGAAAATATAATGAGAGCACGTTTTTCTTTCGAATATTTTTACTCAGAAATTTTTAGATTATAGTTTTGATAATTTTCATTAATATACATGTACAACAACGTTACCCTTTTTTAAAAGTATTAAGAATAAAAATATAATTTACGAATATGCAAGGAACTGTGTTACAACGCACTTTGAAAAATTACGTATTTTGAAAAAAAAATTCAAAGGGCATTAAATTTTGGACCTAGTTAACGCACTTTGAAAAATTAATTTTTATTTATAAAGTGCGTTGAAATCGACCATATTAACGCACTTTGAAAAAATCTGTTCACGACTTAAAAGTAGAAAATGTTTTTGAACAAATTTGAGTTAATATGATAAAAAATTGTTTAAACCTGGTTAAATAACTTTTTGTTGATTACGTCGCTTTAGGATCTGAGATATAGACGTTTTACATATGACCCGTAGGGGTAAGGGAAGTGCAACAAAAGGGAGTCCAAGTTTATATCCTGATTAAAAATAATTTTCCAACACAACATAACGTTTTTTTTCATAGTTATTTCTAATTCCTGTGCAAGATGATGGCCTTTATTTTTCAGTTATTGAAATAGATTACTCAATAATCTTAAGTTGCAATTGTATGAAAAAATATTTAAGCATTTTATATTTATATTTTTGATTAGAATATGTTATTATTTTGGCCAATGTTTAGTCAATTGGCTATTGTTGCTTAGATCAGCGATATGGCTCCTGAGCCTCTCTTCTGTAGAACAAGAGGGTTCGCTATTACCGGTATTATTTTTTAAAGGAAATGATCTTATTTAATTTAATTTTTTTCATTATTTTACGTTAACTTAAAATTATGGAGAGAATAATAAATACTTATATTTGGTCAGGAAAGATAAAAAAATAATAGTTGAGTGTCTTTCTACCTGTCGTTTCCTCTTTCGCGATGAGGATGGAACAATTCATCTGGTTTTCGAAAGAAATATAAGGAAAAGATGATTTCTATAACTTAAATTTAAGTGTGGAAGTTTTATTTGAAATATATTTTTTCAAAGTGCGAAAAGTGCTTCCATTGTAAAAATGTTGATGTACATTTTAACGCACTTTGAAAAAAAAAATACAAAGTGCGTTAATGTTTTTCACAGTGCTTTGATTTTGTCCCAATTTTAACGCACTTTGAAAAAATTTTCAAAGCGCGTAATTTTTTCAAAGTGCATTGCCACAGACCTGTCAATCAAACCCGTCAATAAATTCGAAATGAAATAAGATTTTTATTATACTTGCTGAGAAAAATAATGACTTCAAATCTGTTTCTATGCACCTTTAAAGGGAATATATCGATATTATCATGTTGAGCTTCATTTAAAGCATATTTTAAATACATAACAAAACAAACAAACAAGAGGTCCATGGGCCACATCGCTCTCCTGACCATATTGGCTACAATAAGGCACAAATCAGTTAAATATGGAAAAGTAGGGCTTGAATTAAAAACTATTTAAGAATACTTCCATATCAATAACAATGACTTAACTGTTCTTGAACAGATTTTTTTCTATAATATATTCATTTGTAAACCCCCCCCCCCCGTCATGATTTGGACAGACTTGATTCTAAACTACCTGAGGAAACTTCCACTTACATATGACCAATCATGGCTTTGCTGTTCTTCAAAAGAAGATTTTTAAAGATTTCCCCAATATATTCCTTTGTAAATCTTCATTCTACACTACATGAGGATGCTTCCACATAAGTGTTATTTTCCCTGGCCCAGAGATTCTTGAGATAAAGTTTATTTTTTAATTTTTGCTAGATACATGTATTCCTGTGTAAAACTTTGACTGTGGGAACGTTGTAGGCCTACGTTAGGATGCTTCCACATAAGTTTTATCTTTCCTGACCAAGAGATTCTTGAGAAGAATTTCTTTTAATTTTTCCTATATAACGTTCAAAAATTGATGTTGAAAAAATAACAACATAATCAAAATGTCACACATAATATACACTTATAGGTCTTCAAAATTTCATATCAAAATATGTAAATTGGGATGACATATCATTCACGGAGCAGCAAAATCATAAGCATTATATAAAAATCGTGATTTTTCTCTCATTGTCTCAACACCAAGAGATTCTTGAGAAGAATTATCTTTTCAATTTTTAAAACCAAAAACAGTATATATATTATATGTGATATATAAACTTTGATTTTTTTTTGTGGCCTCCTCCCTTATAGCCTTTTTTACAGAGGTCATGATTTGAGCAAAATTTCAATTTGCTATTTGTACACTAAGGAAGCTTCCACGAAAGTTTTATCTTTCCTGGCTCAGTGGTTCTTGAGAAGAAGATTTTTAAAATACTTTCCCTTTGTATTTCAATGTTAAACTATATTTCTGTTAATACTTCAAATATCACGTCAGAAATCTAAATACCTTAGAACAAGGAGTCATGAAAAATTTGAAGAAAATAAATGAGTTAAATTACCGCATGAGTTTGTTTTAATTTTTTTTCCACGAGTTTCATATTTCCTGGCTCAATGGTTCTTGAGAGGATTTTTAAAAGATGCATTAATTTATCACTAATTCATAATTATCTCTGTAAGAGTAAATAATAGCCCTTGGAAGAGCCCCGTATATTCCTATGTAAAACTTTGATTTTTTAGCCCTTCATTTGAACAAAACTTTAATCCCCTTCACAAAAGTTTTACTTTCCTGGTAAGTTTGAGAAGAAGATTTTTGAAATTGGTATTTCAATGTTAAACTTGTGGTTCCTACCCCCAAGAAGAAGATGAAAATGTGAAAAGTTTACGACATATTTCCGACAACAACGACAGACATTAATTTAACTAACAAATTTTGGAAGATAGCCCTTCGAAAAGAATCCCCTTCACCTAAGTATACTTTGCGGTAAGTTTAATTGAAAGCCTTCGGCTTAAGAAGAAGATGAAAATGTGACAACAACGAAAAACAAAACGGAACATTAGAGAACAAATTATCATAGATTCCAATGGGGCTGGACTTATAATTATGTCATTTACTTATTCCTCGTCACAATAAAACTGTAAAAAAAAAATTCAAAATCAAGACTTTTAAATGATTACAGTGTATTTCATTTTTGCTTATCAGCACAAATTTAACTAGATAACAAGTATTTTAACTGTCATATCAACAATTATATAACACTAGTACTGTAGTTAACAAAGAAAAAGCTTAAAAGGTTAATATTAAGGCATTAAGTAGGAACGATAAATTATATCATTACAAAATTTGTAGAATGATATATATATATGGAAATAACAAACAGTATTCAAACTCAAAATCCATCAAACAATACAAAATTGGAGCAAAACAAAAATCAGAGGTGAGATCAGGTGCCATGGAGGAGTGAACATTCTCAATGACCCATGACTCGCTAAAAATCGCTGAAACCATCTATAACCAAGTCTTATTTACATTCTCTCCTCCGTGTCTCTGATTAACCATCGTAACTGTCTCTATTGGCGATTTTCCCATTTGGAAGCAAAAACGCTCGATCGTTTCTGCGGTTTTTTACCACTTCGACATTTCTTTTTTTTTTTAATACAGCAGATTAAAACAATGTTTTATTATCAAAAAGCAATGACGTCATTTTATTTTCAACTAAAGACCAGAAAATGTCATAAAATTTTGTCTTGTAAAATATTGGGCGATAAGACGCATATTTAGATGCTTTTTAATGTTTGTCTTTTTTCATTCTAACAATATACACTTTAAAACGTGACGCTTAGTTTTGACGCGGCACACCTTATGTTTAATATTTAAAAGGTCTTTAAATTTAATTTAATTTAACTTTCAATTCAACATTATTAAATGCAATTTTCAACTTTGATTAGATTTATTTTTATGCATCTTTTGGTACATAATATTGATCATATAACGCCAAATATTAAAGATATTGACACCATGACATTACTTTTTAGATCAACCCTCGTATTTTCAAGATATATGTTCACTGTACAGAATTATTCTGAGCTCCGTTTTCATTACAATGAATTAACATGTTCTAATTATAAATCAAACAACCCAAACCCCACCCCACCCCCAAATCATTTTTTATCTTTTTAATTCCGTATAGAAAGATTAAATGGACTTTACCACACACTGATTCATCATAACTTTTTCTCTATGTTTAGATATATTCGTGTTACATTTTTTTTTATTTCACGTACACAAATTTCACATACATAAGGATCACGGGTAGACCTCTTAATTGGGTTATATACAAATATTTCCAC
>NW_026933160.1:0-5549 GCF_032062105.1 Saccostrea cuccullata
ATAACCCCTCAGCCTTCTTAAAATTTTACAGCTGGGATGGGCGTTCTTAAAACTATGTAAACTCCCTCTCCAGAAACAAGGTATGAAATTTTCAGATAAAAAATTGTTTAATACTTTATTGATTATAAATAAATAAAACAAGTGCAGATTTATTAATTTGCTAGGACAGACAGTAATTTGTTGTTGTCCGAAAATGAATCACACTCTTGACCGATTGAAAAATGTATTTAAGTTGTTCTTTATCCTGTGTGACTTCTATCAAAATATGTTATACATGTGTATAAATATTTTTTGAAACCTTTCTGCATTTTGTTCGACATCATTTTATTTTAAATACCAACGAGAATTAAGACAGATGATTTTCCCAGAAAGTAATTTCACCGATTAGCACGTACGTAAATAAAATAAAGTTAGTAAAAGAAGATAATAAATACAAACATGAAAAAATCTCATCTCAAACATACTTTCAATTGTTGTAGAAAGATTATATCACTTAGAACAGCTCAATTAGATATGTTATTGCTTCAATATCAATATGTGAAAGTTGTTTCTGTTCATATATTAAAAAGAATTTATTCTGATTATCGTTGGGCCCTATATTTAAACGAAAAAGAGTGATACGTAAGAAATGCATGCATTAAAATTCAAAGCAATAAGAGGTAATGGTAATGCATTATTTTATGCTTCAAAAAGAAAACCGAAATAGAAACATGAATTCCGGTTCTAAATATAGAGTGCGGAATTGGTTATTTAGACATCTAAATTAAGAACTTTGATTTCCCTACTACTGAAAATAAACATAATGCACACACTTTTAATATCAAAAATACGTACATACATACAGGCCCTATATATTTATTTGCCTACGAAAATGAACACAATAGGCTTTCGAATGATAAGAAATACAATTTTAATTATAAAATGATTTTTAAGGAAACGTTTGGTAGAGATATTTATAGGTCTTAAGAAACTGAAACTGAAACTAGCCGATTACATTTGATCTATATTTAAACCTGAGTCAGAGAAATGAAATTTCTCGAAAATGCAACGCTCTCTCTTTCTCTCGATGGCTGAATCGAATTTGGTGTTATTAAAGTAAATATGAGGGAATATATATCAAATATGTCAAAGAAAGGTAAGATATTTCTTTTTCTCAAGTCTTTTTACAGCACGTAGAATCTTTTTTATTATGTTTCTTCAGTAACATAAAGATAGAGATTGATTCGGTATACAATTTCTCTAGGACAAAAAATACGCAATTTTTGTTGCTATCTATTTATGTGGGGAAAGAATATGCTGACAGATTTCGAAAGTAGATATTTTAACTTAAAAAAATTTATAAGAATAATTTGTCTGCCTTTGGCTGGGCTTTGTCAATAACAAATCTCGATTAACCAATACGTATTTATAATTTTAGATTCAAGTATACATGTATCACGTGAATCGTATCGAAAAAATAACTTCCAGTGAGAATCGTGCAGGCAGTTTTTCTTAGATTTCTGTGAGAAAGTAGGAAATTTCAGTCACCTGCGTTTTTTTTTTTTTTTGTGTTTTTTAACTGTTTTGAATTAAAACTGATCAGTAATGAAATGAAAATTATCTTAAATAACTATTTACAAAATACATTTGATAGTTAGTTATATTCTTGTCCTCGCAGAAAGTCTGCTATCATTTTTTTTTATTTATATAATAGTGTTGCATTATGCATGTACTATGCCTAAATAGTAGGCAGGGTTTGACACATGGTGCACGAGCCGGAGCACAAGATGAAATGCTCCCATTAAGCTTGACTTAATGGTAGCTTATAGGTGCTTAATGGTGGCTTAAAGGCCGCCTTTAAACCACCATTAAGCCACCATTAAGCACCTATAAGCCACCAGTAAGCTTCCATTAAGTAACCATTAAGCCACCATTAAGCCAAATTTCTAACTTAATGGTAGCTTAATGGTGGCTTAATGGTTACTTAATGGTGGCTTACAGGTTCTTAATGGTTACTTTTAGACCACCATTAAGTCACCATTAAGCCACCATTAAGGTAGACTTACAGGTGCTTAATGTCCAAACTCCAATAAGCTACCATTAAGCTACCATTAAGCCACCATTAAGCCACCATTAAGTCACATTACGCAGTCGATTATATTGTTTATATGGGTGAAAAATTATTTTTATAGTGATTTGTTATCATTATTATAAATGTAGAGTTCGTTTTATCTTGATTTGGTAAAAATAATGAAAAAAACGAAATTCAAAATCCAAAAAAAAAATTGCCGCAGAGGGGCCGCGAACCCATGAACTATGGTTTCGAAGGCAAACGCCTTATCCATTACGCTATCGCCGCTCCTGATTGAGTATGGAAAATATTAAATATTTAACCTTTATTTTTTTCAAAATTTGTTTGGACTTGTTAAGGTTTTTACTAGAATTTTGTTGAACATTTCCAAACGTCTTGAATTGGTTTATTAATCAAAATATAAACAATTTTATTTTTGGATCTTAACACATTAATATATATATTTCTACACAGAGTTCGGATTTTAGTTTGATGTAGTGTAAATGAGTTCTTCGCTCTGTTAGTGTTATTTGAAAATTTTCGAAATGTAAGCATTAAATCATGATTGAAGATAAATTAATTATAGATAAAACACAAAAGTCTATCATCGAAAAAGAATGAGGAAAAAACAGATTCTACTATTATTTTTAATATACTGCGGATATTAACGGTTTCTGTGTCAACAATTTAGTGACAATCCTCGCGTAAGAGTTACCTGGTTAATTACGTTTACAAAAACTTTTTTTAGAATATCATATTCAGTTTCAATTCTTTTTGTATCATAATGGGTATCAAAATAATTGACTTTTTACGATGAATCATAATTTTTGATTTCTTATATGCTTGCGTAAAATTTAATTTTTTTTAAAATAATTGATCATTAAAATCTGTCAGTGTACGTTGTGTATGTATAGTTTCCTGTTAGTTAACCGGGGACGGGGGACACCTAATTAAGGTCTATTGTCTGACCAGCCGGGTTACTGTACACGGATTATCTGTTAATCCTACCTCGTTTCTTAATGTGTATACATCTGCTCGGATGTCATGTTTAATCTGATCGGCCGTTCCTCTGAAAATCGATTTTGAAATAGCAATCATTGAAGACCGACTAGATTTTGACAGATACTTACCGCTGCATAATTAAAAAAAAATAATGAATTAATTAAAATTATTCATGATGTAAAAGCCATTAAAAAGTTTTTCATGGTAAAAGTCAATTTTTGAAAACTAAACATTTGTATACCAGTAGCCCCCCCCCCCCCAAAAAAAGGACAAAGGTTTTTTTTCATGAGATCATATACTGTGGTTATATTCCTGTGAATTCTGTAGCGGAATGTTTCTTTTGGCATATGAAATAAAATGACCATTTTAATAAAGTAATATATATTTTGTGTTCGGAAAATAGATAATTTCTAAAAACAAATTGATTTTTGGTATTGTACATTAAGATATTTCACAAGGACTTTCTCACGGTGTGTAATAATTATTTATTTTTAGAAATCATATACACTAAAAATAAAAACAACGCATGTAATAATGGTTATTAAAAAAATAAAAATAATATACAGTTCTGATACATGAAATCTTGTTTTATTATCACTGTAAATGATTTTAAGAGAAAATTAGACACCTCGAGCAAGCCCCTGTGGCTATTAGCTAACTTCGTTCCCAGTGATCAAGTTTATGCATGTTGACAAAAAACTCGTAGAAATTATGATCGAGACAGAAATTTTGAGATGGAATAGATTTTGCGTAAATGATATTAAAATAACTAAAAGCTAGTTCAAAGATTCTATATAAGATGCGTAAAAGTTTAATGAGGGTTGACCATTAAGTCACCATTAAGCTCAGCTTAATGGTGGCTTAATGGTAGCTTAATGAAGTTTGGACATTAAGCACCTGTAAGTCTAGCTTAATGGTGACTTAATGGTGGCTTAAAGGAATTAACTTCTTTAAGCCACCATTAAGTCACCATTAAGCTACCATTAAGCGATTGCTTAAAGGTAGTCTTTCGTCTTGTGGAGGCGAGTGCACTATGTGTCAAACCCTGCCTACTATTTAGGCATAGTACATGCATAATGCAACACTATTGTTATTATTATGCTGACTGTTGTAATTATTTATGCGGCAATCCATTTGACTTTTTCCTGAAAATATCGGTGCTTACACAGCGCACTTGCAAGAACTCATTTAAAAAATCTTCATGCTTAAATTGTTTGCATGCTTAGTTATTTTGGTTACTAGTATTTTCTCTAAATAAGTTCGGGATTTCTGTCCCAAAGCAACTCATCTTTATTTTCTGTTTTGTTAGTAAGCCTTATTTGTTTGCAGACGTCGATTCTCATTGATAATTTTCTTTTACATCCTTCAATCAAGCGTCACAAATGACCCTATGAAATCAGTTCATCTAACGATCTGTATGCAATTAGTTTGAAAGTTTGTTGTACACTTTAATCTAAAGTTCCTTAGAATAATATAACTGTTTTCAAACAAATATTTGTCTATTTTCTCCTTCTTGTGTTGACTGTATAAATTAAGTTTATATATTTAATAAAATTCTACCTATCAGTGATCGTCTCTGTGGCGTAATCGATAAGGCATCGGACTGCCAATTTCATGGTCATGAGTTCGATCCCCGGCGTGTGTATTGAAGAATTTTAATCAGTAAACAAAGCCGTGCACTATTTCGGCATAGTATGCTTACGCTATATAAATCCTTAGACCACTATGCGAGAATAGTAGGGTATGGGTTATATAGTGACAAACTGACATGTAGCATAATAATGTATTATAAGAACATTGGAATGTTTGCTCTCTCTCTAGTAATTCTTACATGTATATCAAGATCAAATTGATAAATGAATCTTAACGGTAAGCAAATAGGGCAGTTTGTGGGAAAAAAAGCAACCAAAATATTTATGATATTGGCTTGAACACATTTATTGCCTTTAAGGAGACGGCCGGGGGGAGGGGTGTTAGGTTGGGTGGGGTTAAACAAATTTTAAAACCATCAGATATAACGTATGTTTATATAAGTTGTCAACTATCATTTGGCAAAGAAAAATTTCATATATTATAATTTAAAAATTTGATCATTTTTGTATCTTCATATGGAGCTCTTCTTCTATATACTATAGTACATTGTCAAAAATACAGTATAATCAAAGAACTGGAGAGTACTGATAGGCGGAAGCATGTTTCTGTTTTCATGTGCAAAACTTTAATGACACATATTTGAAGCATAATCTTTTTTAAAGCGAGGAGGGTGATAAATATTTTGATGGATTGTAGTATTGAAACCAAGGAACAAGAATAAACAATATGTCTCGGTTTTGATGCTGATACATGAGAAAAAGTCACGTCAATAGCAATATGAACATTTTAACATTTATTATACCCCCGCTTGAAAAGTGGGAGGGCATACTGTAATCGGTATGTCCGTGCGTCCGTCTGTACGTCTAGCTGTACGTCCGTCCGTCTGTTACGCTTTGGGGTACTC
>NW_026933161.1:0-55087 GCF_032062105.1 Saccostrea cuccullata
ACATGTGTAATCACTGTGAACTTTCAACAGGTATAAATATTTTTGACCTTGACCCTGGTTGAACCCAATTTAACTTTAACTTTGGCAATAACTTTTGAACAGGTGAGGAAGTAGTGCGAAGTACTAGGGATTTCTCTTATTTCACATGTGCATTCCTTGTGACAAGACTTCCTTTGATACCAACAATTTTGACCCTTTGACCTTGACCTTGGAGAACTTACGTGAGAGAAACTTCAACCTTTGCCAAAAGCTGCCATAACAGTTGCTGTCACAACAAACAAACAAATTACTATAAAAAAACAAACACAAGTATACATATTTTATATTCAACAGATATACTTCTGGTCATATCTCTAGTTCTCCCTTGAATCAGAATGGTGATATAAATATTTTAAAAATAATTATTATAAAAGTTGAAAAGGTTGTGCATATTAAAATATACTAAGCTACAGGGATGGAATTTGGATTATACCAGTTTAGCTTTTATTTTGCTACCCAAAGCACCTTGATTAACTATTTACAAGCATACTGTTTTCTGAAATGTACTGTTTTCTGTCGTCCATCTGTTTCTCTGCAAACTTTTCACATTCTTAATTTCTTAAGAAGCACTAGGCCAATTTCAACCAATGTTACATGTAAATATGCAGGGGAATTTTTCCAACATAAATGCTCTCAAGAACAGCAAGGACATTTATTGTCCCCCATTTTCGCTAAAGGTAGGGGACATTAAATCTCATTTGTTTGTCAGTCTGTTCATCTGTCACAATAAATTTAACCTTGGTCATCATGGTCATATTTTTTTAATGAGAAGAGACAGGACTTTTATATTAAACATGTGTATTAGTATTTAACTGGGACAATATTATTCTGAATACACTATAATTTTTATTACCCATGACCTTGAAGTTTGACCCCACTGTCATAAGCAAATTAATTGTTTTAAATTGATCATTTTGAAAGAGAAATGAAAGGGCACTCATATCACCTGTGAAAAGACCTTTTCTAATTGTATCATGACTTTTTGACTCTGTGACCTTGACCTTGAAGTTTAACTTACTTTTCAATAATGTTGTATTTCCTTTTTCATTGAGAAGAGATATGACTTTCACATTTCAAATGTACATTACCCATAACAAGATGTTTCCCAACATGCTATGATTTTTACCCCTTGACCTTGATGTTTTACCAAAATTTCAAAAGAGTGAACTCTCCCAAAAGAGGTTAGGCCACTGTGTAAAATGAAATAGGAGTTTAGGGAAGACGGGGCTTTTTGCATAAAAAACGTCATTTTTCGACCTCCATTTGACCCCCCGGGGCAAAATCAAAATTCCGAAACCTTACTGCACATCTACATGACACCACCAATCATCTCCCAAAAGGTGATTAGGCTGCTGAGTAAACTGTAGAAAAGTTCAAAGAAAAAGGGGCTTTTAGCATTAAAAACGTCATTTTTTGACCCCCATTTGACCCCCCGGGGCAAAATCAAAATTCCAAAACCTTACTGCACATCTACATGACACCACCAACCATCTCCCAAAAGATGATTAGGCTGCTGAGTAAAATGTAAGAGGAGTTCAGGGAAGACGGGGCTTTTTGCATAAAAAAGTCATTTTTCGACACCCATTTGACCCCCGGGGCAAAATCAAAATTCGGAAACCTTACTGCACATCTACATGACACCACCAACCATCTCCCAAAAGATGATTAGGCTGCTGAGTAAAATGTAAGAGGAGTTCAGGGAAGACGGGCTTTTTGCTTAAAAACAGTCATTTTTCGACCCCCATTTGACCCCCTGGGGCAAAATCAAATTTCCAAAACCTTACTGCACATCTACATGACACCACCAACCAAATCAAAATTCCAAAACCTTACTGCACATCTACATGACCCCACCAACCATCTCCCAAAATATGATTAAGCTACTGTGTAAAATGTAGGAGTTCAGGGAAGAAAAGTGTGACAGACGGACGTGAGTAACAACAATATACCCGAACTTTCTTTAGAAAGTGCGGGTATAATCACTAAAACTCAATGACCACACAACACAACTATAAGCAGTGATCGTCCTTTGAAAAAAGTTTCAGGAATATTGTCCCAGCCATCTCCGAGAAACAGCCTGCACAACAAAAACATGCGTACAATCGCAATATGTCGCCCGATTTCGTTCGGGGCGACATAATAATGATCCTTGATTAAGTCTCTTTCTGTAGCAAGACTGCATTAAGACTACAACTTAAGGGTAGCTTTTAATAAAAAATTTACAGAATTTTCAATTTTAGTTACCATGGCAACATCATTCAATAAGGACGTTTGATCCTGAACTTTTGAGCGGATTTTGGTCCTATCCTTTATTAATAAAATTCTGTTCTGTTTAAGTTCTAGCATTAAATCTGAATTCTACAGTGAAAATTGAACAATATTCAATGAAGAAACCGCGATTAAATTCCATTCAAGTAGAATTAACTTAGAAACTATATTTGCGGCGGAAGGTTTTTTTTAATAAGAAAATGAACAGTTTTCCCCTTTTGAACTATAAAAGTACTGTTAACTTTAGATTCCTATTTTTCCATGCTGGTTGCACACAAAGCTGTTTTTTTTTTTAGAAGTGAAATGTGTTATGCTGGTTCTGAAATATCTATCAAATTACTTCTAATTTTTTCAACGTTTGACAAATATAGTAAATATATTCTGAAAATCTGGGGAAAATTTAGCCAAATTTAACATAAAATTGACACTTTTTAGTAAATATGCATCATATACACCCACTTTTTATGTTATTTTCTAAATATTCGAGATAGCTTTGACCTATTTGCTTAAATTCAGAAAAAGTGCAAGACTTTAAAATAATTGTCTTCCTTATAAAATTTTCAATGCCAGAAAAAACCACATTAATTTTTTATTAGTGCAGAAAGATCAAATAATTGAACATGCGAAGCAATTTGAAACCTTTTTAAGTCACAATTTTAAAGTGTCTTTTTTAAAATAAACTTGAGTTCAATTTATTTCTTGCTTTAGTTAGATAAAAATATTGGAGGGAAAACGTCAAAGATGCAATTAAGGAGCAGTCCGTGGACAACGCATTCGAGAGTGCAGGATCGATAGCAGAACGAGTACTCTATTCAATGGCTGATGTAAAACTCCCAACTACAAAGCCGACCAAAGTTATCGAATTAAATAAGAATCGCCATCAAAAACAAAGGAAAAGATTCGACCCGATGAACCAAAAGACTGCAATTGTGAGCTTGCTGAAGGATATCTTCCTGTAGGATTTCTCCAGAAAGACATTCCTTGTGATGGACAACGGCACATCATATTTGCCACAGAACAACAACTAGATGCCGTAGACAATTTACAGATTTGGTACGTCGATGGTACATTTAAAGTTGTCAGGAGCCCTTTTGCCAGTTATTTTCGATTCATGGATTCCTTGTTGACCATCAAAAGCAAGTGCCATTAGCCTTTGTGCTGATAAGTCGACGGCAGACTACTGACTATGTAGCCGTATTCACAGCCATTGTGGCCATTTTTCCACGACGAGCTGCAGTGAAAACAATCATCGCAGATTTCGAGAAGGCTACATGGGCGGCTACAATGGAAACAATCCAAGGGGTTACCGTCGAGGGATGCCACTTCCACTGGTCACAGGCTATTTGGAGGAAAGTACAGGAAGTTGGTTTGCAAGTCCCACAGAACGAAGATCGGCACATTCACAAGACTGTGAGGTATATTTTGTCATTGCCTTTCCTGCCAGTACCAGAGGTAAAGGACGCCTATCGGAACATCCAGGACGAAGCTCGTGATGATGACCGCCTTCTTGCCAATCTGTCATACGTCAACAGGAATTGGGTGGAAAGCAACGTATATTCCATCCCTTCTTGGAATGTGTACAGAAAAAAGACGGGGACAAACAACGATTTCAAGGGGTGGCATAGGAGCTACCCCTTCAGCGGCGAATGGTAGAAAAGGGAAGTCTCCACAGACTGCAGCGCAGAGATGTCAGAGAGCGTCGGCGACTTTAAATAATTTACGAAGACCTGTGGGAGCAGTTCGAGGCAGGATTTCTGACTGTCTCCCAGCTGCTTGTCCAACTCTCCCGTGTTTGTGGCAAAAGTAGACTTTAGTTGACTTTGATGTGGACTGTGCATTACATGTGAACTGAGCGAGAACAAGTGTTCCCAACCTGATTACCATACATATATATAACAGTGCATCTTCGCTAGCAAAGGGTTTCTAATACGCTACTCTCCTCATGTACCCTTGGCATACGGTGAAGTCAAAAGACGGGATTGTTTTTGTCACGTGATCTCGAATCTATCAGGTACGCACAGATTGCGTCGTCGACAGAAATAAGAGACACGTGTTTAAAAAAATTAAATCAAAGTGTTTTTTTTTTCAAGAATAATTAAGAAGCAATAATTGGTTTATGCTTATTAATTATTTATAGTACAAATCTTAACTTCAATATAGATTTTTAATCACATATTTAGAAGATATTGGATGACACCATAGCTATTCATAAAATTGCATGTTATCTTACGGATAGTTGTTTACTTGCGTTTTTCATTCCGAGATTAAAAAGTCACGAAGTATCCCGAACACAAATATGGTCATTTACAAAATACAATTGCTGATTGGTCGACCGGGTGTACCAATCCCAATCAGAACTCTAGAAAAAACCAGAAGTTTCTGTAGCTGTAGGGTAAAAGCCGGTATCTTCGGACAGTGTGGTGCTTTTCGGAAATCAGATTACGCTGAGGTTTTTCCACCTTGACATGACCGTATGCGTGAATATGTGTTGTTTGGGAGAGTAACGATGCTTACGAAAAATCTGGAGTTCCGAATGATGTTATAAATAAACAAAAAAATATAAAATAAAAACCAAGACGTATCAGAGGCCGATAAATTCGGACAGGTAGTCGGTAAATTCGGACAGTGGTCAGAACTTAATATTAATGCCTTATATATTCAGAAACTATGTGTAAGTACACATATTATGATGTCTTTTCAACAGTTTTTAAAGCAATGGAATGTAAGAAATTAATATCTTTAATGTGACAATATACACTTGAAAATATTTCGAATATCAATAAATCAGTTTATTACTGTCTGTTACTTCCATATTTCATTTGAACAAAAAGTTTTAATTTCTTTTATCAACAACTTTAAAAAAGAAGTATATTTTCATTGTTTATTATATCAACAAAAGTATCGTTCAATAAATAAATTCTAAGACGCTTTTTTCTCTTTTTTTAGTTTGTTTTGTTCCCTCTTAAGTTTTCTGTTTTGTTTTTCCTCCTCAAGTTTTCTCTTTTTCTCTGCAATTGCCTGCTTTTCGTTGATGATCTCAGCACTCGTCAGCAAACGGTGACTGGTTATAGCACGACTTTTCTTTTTTGTTTCTCCAGAGGTGCGGGGCGTATTTTCGGATGGAGAAAATATAGCGTCTATATCCTCATTCCAAACTGTGTCAACAGGTAATGTCGCAACACCCTCGTTGTCGGCTGTGGCAACCACCTGTATTTCTCCGCTGTTGATGAGTTGTAATAAATGACTTGGGTCGTCCAATTCGTAACTCTGTGAAGGCACATTTGTTGGCTGGGGCGTAGTTTGAAACGGAAGCTGTTCAAGCGAAATGATGTTTGTTGCGGGCAGATCTAGAGCTATTTTATCAATATGAGGGGGAGTCGATGTTGCATCATGAGGGGGTGTTGACTCTGTTTGTGGTGGTGTAGGCATAGGGGGAGTTGGAACATTTTCATTGTCGATATTTGGAGAAACATTTTCAGTGTCGATATTTGGAGACGGTGGTCTACCTAGAGCTGCTGGTATTTCCTCAATATGCAAGCTTGTTTCATACGCTGAGCTAGGTAAGTAGGCTGAATTAGGGACTGCCTGGGGATTAAGTGGGTAAATCCCACAGGCCCTAAAACCACTCTGGATATTTTCCTTTGTCAATGCCATTTCCCATGCTTGGCAAAACATCTTTGGAAAAGTCCATTTATTAATCAAATTGCATGGATTTTCAGACAAGAACTCGGAGCAAACCCTATTGTAGGCTTTATTAAATGGCCCAAATACAGTTCTATCAAGGGGCTGTAAAAAATGAGTTGTGTGTGGAGGTAGGGCTAAAATGTGGATGTTTTCCTCCGCTGCTAGTTCTAACAAACCTAGTGTTTCATGTGAACCGTGGCCATCCAGAATGAGAAGTTGGGGTCTTTCGGGGCCACAGTGAGGCAAAAAAACATCCCGAAACCACTGTTCCCCCAACTCCTCATTCATCCAGGCCTTTTCGTTGTGTGTCCAAAATGAATCTTTTGGAGACTCGGCAGTTTTAAAACCAAATAATTATTTTTTATTCTTTCCTTAAACGATCAACATAGGGGGGCATAGAATCCCCCCGGGCATTTACGCAGGCCGTAATGGTGATGTTTGACCGGTCATTGCCAGTGCGGCCAACAACAGATTTGCTGCCGCGTCTGGCAATGACATGAACAGGGGTATGTTCCAGTTGTTTTCCTGTTTCGTCACAGTTCCAGATTTTTTCTGGTGAACCTTGCAAATTTAGATTTTGCACAATTTTAGACAGGTCTGCAAAATACTTCTCGACGACACAACTGTTTAACATCCTTGCCCGCACTGTGCCAAGCTTTTCTGGCTTTCTTAATGCAACTTCGGGGTGTCGCTTTTTTAGCCCTTCCCACCAGTGTTTTGTAGGGGTGAAATTTTTGAACCCAGTTATTTTATTTCTTTTACACAAAACTCCCGCTCTATGGAGAAGTTGCTTCCTTGAAATACCAAAGCCCTTTTCGGCACTTTCAGTAACATTTTTGATAATTCTTTTCTCGATTTCATTTGAAAGCACCGGCTTTCTCCCAGGCTTCGCGTCAATGGACACTCGTTTTGTAACTCTATCATACAATGTTGATTTTTGAACTTGAAACTTCTCTGCTGCTTTCCTGAGAGACAGAGTCCCAGACTGAACAGCATTTACAGCCTGTTCCATGATTGATGGATCATTTTTTTGGTAAGGCCCCCTTGCTTTCGCCTTTTTTCTGGCCATGCTGAAAGAAAAACTTTTTTATAGAATTAAAATAATTAATAGCCTTATTGGTTTTTGAAATAAATATTGACCGGCAATGTGTTAAAAATAGCATGCATATACGTGTAACTTAATAATTTTATATCGAAAAAGATGATTGTAAATCGATAATATTTTTTTAAAAAACTATTTATCAACTTATTTTTTTAGAATATGGGTATATAAAGTTCATTTTTCATTTTTTTACATTTCTTCAAACTGTCCGAAATTAAATGACTTTGAAAAAAAATGGTCCGTTAATTTCGATATTGTTTAAAAATCGGCATGATTTTACACTTAAAGGTGTATTTATTAGCGTTAAAATCACATTTGATAATTAAAACATTTAAAAATCCGTGTATCAATTCAAAAAAAAATTATAACTTACCTAAATCAAAACTTTGGAATGAAGTCCTTGAAAATTTCGCGGTCGACAACTCTTGTGACAATCCGGGAAAACAAGTTTTGTTTCTTGCAGGTTTTATATAATAACAACACATCCGGATAAAATTTATTAAGTCGTACATCTTTATTTCGAATTAATTGAAAGTAAGAAAGAGAAAGTAAGTGTGTATAATTTGTTGAAGGTAAGGACTGCTTTTACGAGCCCTGTCCGGAATTACCGGCCGTCCGAAAATACCGGTTTTTACCCTACTGGTTAAGAAAAGAAAAGTGGCAGTTGGGACTTGAAACTTCACAGCAGCAATTAACAGAATAATGATCATGTATCTCAGTGTACACTACTTGCATTCCACATTATTGTCATCTCCCTCGGGAGATGACACATTAAGATTGTATGCCGGAAGTGAAGTCCTAGTGTAAGCCTCCATTAATTCTTCGGGAATCCTCGATGTTTTACAATATCTCAAGTGAGAATCTACACAAGGAGTTCCAAGTAGCCTGTAAACTGGTTTTCTTTTAGAAGAACTAGCTTAGAAGTGTGATATCTACTTTCGGTTTAGGCCTATTTGAAAGCCAAGGAAAATTTAGAAAAGCAGTACGATGCTTATTGTGATCTCTCACGAGAGATGACACATTAAGTTTGATTTCCTGATGTGAAGTCCCAGTGTAAGCAGCTATTTTTCAGTCTGCAATCCTCGGCTGACTCCACTACGCTACATTCCAAAAGTTCGAGGCCACCCGAAAATCACCGACTGCTCAGTTTGACGCGATGATGCGATTTTCTAAATATAGAGATGTAAACAACGAGCTATCTGCCTTATTATTGATAAAGAAAACAAGCTGCAAAGAAATCATACAGAGACCAACACACACAATCGCCTGAATAATGGGGTTTTTCAAAATATACACTGTATGTTCTTATATGTAAAGTCTTCTTGGCTATTACCTAAATGATGACCAGAACTCGATAGAATCTTCTAACTAGGTCAGCGCGTGTGTAAAGATCCTCTGCAGCCGAGGCGTGGATCCAAGAATTCACAGAAAAACAACATCAAATAAAAACATTCACATAAGTAATCGCATTACTGACTAATAGGAATTGATGGTGAAAACTTCACTATTTTGGTACATTAGTCATTATATAACGCGGCACCGTCATTTTTTTAAAAAAAGGTAATACAAGTCTGATTATAGAATCAAATGCATTGAGAAATTAAAAGCACAACTTATACATGTTATAAGCGGATACATTAATGTCTATAAAAAAAACTACAGACATTGAATGAAAGATCACAAATTATTAATTATTATGAGTATTTTCTTGCATGTATTATCTATTCTTTTTAAGGATCGATTTATCATGATTAAAGAACTTGCAATCATTTTCTTTATGCAGTTTTAATTGCATAAATGTCAAAAACATCTTTAATTCACTCCTCCAATATTATTGAAATGAAGACCAAATTATAATACACAATAGGTTATATGTTTAGTATGCAGATAAAGTTTACTAAAACACAAAAAAATATACGCACTGCACGGCCACTAATGGCACAATATTGTATATTCCGAAGACAGCCGTAAGTTCAGGGTTGGCAAATGAGAACTTTTCTCTGATAATTTGTAAATGCTTGATTTTAGCTGATAGCATTTAAATGTTATTACTTACTTATGCTTAAAAGCATGTGAACGTTGGGTAGGGGCCCAAAGCCACACAAAAAATGATTTAATTAAATATTATGTATATTTTGGACAAAAAAACTGTGAGTCTGGGCACCCTCTAAATCCACCAGTGCTGTTAAAAGTCGATTTTGAATAGTTAACTTTTTGATGTAAGTTTAGTTCATCTCCCCCTTTAAAACCAAAGGGGTTTGACGACCATATCACTTTAAGGAATGGGAATTTAGTTAACATGAAATCTTTGGGAAGGTTTGGAGTTGATTAAGTTAGCGCTTCTGTCCACTGTCAGAGTACATAGAGTAAGGAGCTGCGAAATACATGCAATATGTAACGTCAAAAGGAAGGCTAAGATTTTACCCGAGTAATTCTTGTGATTTTTTTTATACAGGTGTACAGATTTTACAAATACTGCGTTACTGGGCAAAATTGCACAAAAAATCTTCCATTTGACAAATTTATAAAGGGATAATGGGCACTTTTGTCATAAAGAGTTATCTCTATCATGGATTTAGCTTACTTTGTGAAAGTGCTAGGATATATGTCAATGAAACTTGTCTGAAAGTTTGTAGTTTTGATAATTTACAGATAAAAGAGACTTTGAAACATTATTTTAGTATATTTCATGCAGTGTAAAATGCTATAGCAACATATAAATTGTGATATTATTTAAACAATTTTAGAAAATCAGATCTACAAATCTGTGTACCAGCTCTTTTAACTTTTTATTGCTGTAATTGTTCAATGCCAGCCCCTCCCTTATCCACACTTTTTGTTCGAGTATAGTCATGTACTAAACAAAATGAATTTGTTTTTCGAAAAAAAAAAATCAAAATATTCCCTTCTCATCCACAGCATAAGATTTTGATCACTGTCCTTTGTCCTAATCTAAAGCATAAGATTTTGATCACTGTCCTTTGTCCTAATCTAAAATTGTTCAGGTAAGCTGCCACTCCCCTTCCCCAGAAGAATAGAAAAATCTGTAATAGTTGAGAAAATATTACACTTTACTGTTTATTCTGTGACATTAATGAAGCCAAAGAGATGACATTTCAGGCTTTCTGGAAAGCCAAACTTGTACATGTCCGGCGTCCGTTCTGTCTGTCTGTAAACAATTTGGTCTGTTTTCAATATAACTTGGCACACAAGTACACTACACTAAGTGTATCGGTTTTTGATTTCGGGTGTTGCCGTGGTTACTAAAAATAGAAATTTTTTGTGAAATTCTTTCAAAATGCCACTCCTCCCACAGATTTGGTCTGATTTCAATATAATTTGGCACACAAGTAGACTACACCAAGATACATAATTCTGTGTATCGGTTATTGATTTCGTTGATCGGTGTTGCCGTTGTTACTAAAAATAGAAATTACCTTGACATTCTTTCAAAATGCTACGTCTCTTACAGTTTTAGACTGATTTCAATATAACTTGGCACACAAGTAGGCTACACAAAGGTACATAATTCTATTTAACGGTTTTTGATTTTGATGAACGGTGTTGCTGTTGTTACTAAAAATAGAAATTTCTATGACATTCTTAATCTGATTTCAATATAAGTTGGCACACAAATAGATTACACTAAGATACATAATTTTGTATATCGGTTTTTGATTTTGATAAACGGTGTTGCCTTTGTTACTAAAAATAAAAATTTCTATTAAATTGTTTCAAAATGCTACTCCTCCTACAGTTTCGGTCTGATTTCAATATAACTTGGCACACAAGTATACTGACACTAAGGTACATATTTCTCTGTATCGGTTTTTGATTTTGAAGAACGGCGTTTTTGTTCTTACTAAAAATAGAAATTTCTGTGAAATTCTTTCAAAATGCTACGTCTCCTACAGTTTTAGTCTGATTTCAATATAAGTTGGCAACAAGTAGACTACACTAAAATACATAATTCTGTATATCGGTTTTGTTGAACGGTGTTGCCTTTGTCACTAAAAATAGAAATTTCTGTGAAATTGTGTGTCAAAATGCTACTCCTCCTCATTCATCGAAATAGCATTTTGAAAAAATTGTTTTCAGACAGACAGACGGACACATTACTAATTATGTATCTAAAAAGTGCGATCTTATATTTAGTGTACTTGTGTGTCACGTATATATTGAGTCAATACGAGTTACGATCAACTTAGGGTCAAGATCTAGTAAATAACTTTAGACTGATTTTTTGGTGAGGAGTAGCATAAACAAAATGAATGAAAAAAAAAAATCAAAATATTTCCACAGCATAAATTTTCCTATTTTTAGTAACCAGAAGAATAGAAAAATCGGAAAATATTACACTTTACTGTTTAACATTAATGAAATCAGAAACCAAAACTGTACTGAGGAGTAGCATTTTGTTACTAAAAAAAAATTGTTTTCAGACAGATTTCAATATAAGCACACGGACACATTACTATATAGCATAAGCTTTTTCTCGTCTCTGACCAGCACACAAGAGCTAAAAACCTCATGCGATCTTATATTTACTGAATTCGACAATGGCACACTTTTGATACATAATTTTGCTTTTTTTCTGATAAACGGGGCCTGTAAAGTTTCAAAAGTTGTTCCTGATTTCAATATAACTTGGCACACAAGACGCTATATTTGGGTGTTTACGTGCTCGCAAGTCAATTTACGAGTTACGATCAACTTGAACGGTGTTGGTCTAAAAAAGAAATTTCTAGTAAATAACTCGTAAAAAGAAATCAGACCAATAACTTTAGATTTTTTGGTGCTAGATGATTTCTATTTTGTTATATCTGATTTCATATAATGACAAATATTTCATAATTTTGTATATCGGTTTTTGATTTTGAAAATTGTTCTAAAAATAAAAATTTCTATTAAATTGTAACCAGTTTCGGTCTGATTTCAATATAACTTGGCACACAAATACTCTAAGGTACATATTTCTCTGTATCAAAACGTTTTTGTTCTTACGTCATGAAAAAATAGTCATGTACTAAAAACCTCAACTTATAAAATGACAATACACTTTTTGTTTTTCTGTAAAGTAAAGTTGTTCCGAAGAAAAGACGCTATATTTGGGTGTTTACGTGCTCGCAAGTCAATTTACGAGTTACGATCAAAAAATCAGTAAATAATTCCCTATTATGACGTCATAATATCCACAGCATAAGATTTTGATCACTGTCCTTTGTCCTAATCTAAAATTGTTCAGGTAAGCTGCCACTCCCCTTCCCCAGAAGAATAGAAAAATCTGTAATAGTTGAGAAAATATTACACTTTACTGTTTATTCTGTGACATTAATGAAGCCAAAGAGATGACATTTCAGGCTTTCTGGAAAGCCAAACTTGTACATGTCCGGCGTCCGTTCTGTCTGTCTGTAAACAATTTGGTCTGTTTTCAATATAACTTGGCACACAAGTACACTACACTAAGTGTATCGGTTTTTGATTTCGGGTGTTGCCGTGGTTACTAAAAATAGAAATTTTTTGTGAAATTCTTTCAAAATGCCACTCCTCCCACAGATTTGGTCTGATTTCAATATAATTTGGCACACAAGTAGACTACACCAAGATACATAATTCTGTGTATCGGTTATTGATTTCGTTGATCGGTGTTGCCGTTGTTACTAAAAATAGAAATTACCTTGACATTCTTTCAAAATGCTACGTCTCTTACAGTTTTAGACTGATTTCAATATAACTTGGCACACAAGTAGGCTACACAAAGGTACATAATTCTATTTAACGGTTTTTGATTTTGATGAACGGTGTTGCTGTTGTTACTAAAAATAGAAATTTCTATGACATTCTTAATCTGATTTCAATATAAGTTGGCACACAAATAGATTACACTAAGATACATAATTTTGTATATCGGTTTTTGATTTTGATAAACGGTGTTGCCTTTGTTACTAAAAATAAAAATTTCTATTAAATTGTTTCAAAATGCTACTCCTCCTACAGTTTCGGTCTGATTTCAATATAACTTGGCACACAAGTATACTGACACTAAGGTACATATTTCTCTGTATCGGTTTTTGATTTTGAAGAACGGCGTTTTTGTTCTTACTAAAAATAGAAATTTCTGTGAAATTCTTTCAAAATGCTACGTCTCCTACAGTTTAGTCTGATTTCAATATAAGTTGGCACACAAGTAGACTACACTAAAATACATAATTCTGTATATCGGTTTTGTTGAACGGTGTTGCCTTTGTCACTAAAAATAGAAATTTCTGTGAAATTGTTTCAAAATGCTACTCCTCCTCATTCATCGAAATAGCAGAATTATGTATCTTAGTGTAGTGTACTTGTGTGTCACGTTATATTGAAATCAGACCAAAACTGTAGGAGGAGTAGCATTATGAAAATATTTCACAAAATTTTCTATTTTTAGTAACCACGGCAACTTGAAATCAGACCAAAACTGTACGAGGAGTAGCATTTTGAAAAAATTGTTTTCAGACAGACAGACGGACACATTACTATATAGCATAAGCTTTTTCTCGTCTCTGACCAGTAGAGCTAAAAACCTCATGCGATCTTATATTTACTGAATTCGACAATACACTTTTGTGCTTTTTTTCTTGGGGCCTGTAAAGTAAAGTTGTTCCGAAGAAAAGACGCTATATTTGGGTGTTTACGTGCTCGCAAGTCAATTTACGAGTTACGATCAACTTAGGGTCAAGATCTAGTAAATAACTTTAGACTGATTTTTTGGTGCTAGATCTATTATGACGTCATAATAGTCATGTACTAAACAAAATGAATTTGTTTTTCGAAAAAAAAAATCAAAATATTCCCTTCTCATCCACAGCATAAGATTTTGATCACTGTCCTTTGTCCTAATCTAAAATTGTTCAGGTAAGCTGCCACTCCCCTTCCCCAGAAGAATAGAAAAATCTGTAATAGTTGAGAAAATATTACACTTTACTGTTTATTCTGTGACATTAATGAAGCCAAAGAGATGACATTTCAGGCTTTCTGGAAAGCCAAACTTGTACATGTCCGGCGTCCGTTCTGTCTGTCTGTAAACAATTTGGTCTGTTTTCAATATAACTTGGCACACAAGTACACTACACTAAGTGTATCGGTTTTTGATTTCGGGTGTTGCCGTGGTTACTAAAAATAGAAATTTTTTGTGAAATTCTTTCAAAATGCCACTCCTCCCACAGATTTGGTCTGATTTCAATATAATTTGGCACACAAGTAGACTACACCAAGATACATAATTCTGTGTATCGGTTATTGATTTCGTTGATCGGTGTTGCCGTTGTTACTAAAAATAGAAATTACCTTGACATTCTTTCAAAATGCTACGTCTCTTACAGTTTTAGACTGATTTCAATATAACTTGGCACACAAGTAGGCTACACAAAGGTACATAATTCTATTTAACGGTTTTTGATTTTGATGAACGGTGTTGCTGTTGTTACTAAAAATAGAAATTTCTATGACATTCTTAATCTGATTTCAATATAAGTTGGCACACAAATAGATTACACTAAGATACATAATTTTGTATATCGGTTTTTGATTTTGATAAACGGTGTTGCCTTTGTTACTAAAAATAAAAATTTCTATTAAATTGTTTCAAAATGCTACTCCTCCTACAGTTTCGGTCTGATTTCAATATAACTTGGCACACAAGTATACTGACACTAAGGTACATATTTCTCTGTATCGGTTTTTGATTTTGAAGAACGGCGTTTTTGTTCTTACTAAAAATAGAAATTTCTGTGAAATTCTTTCAAAATGCTACGTCTCCTACAGTTTTAGTCTGATTTCAATATAAGTTGGCAACAAGTAGACTACACTAAAATACATAATTCTGTATATCGGTTTTGTTGAACGGTGTTGCCTTTGTCACTAAAAATAGAAATTTCTGTGAAATTGTTTCAAAATGCTACTCCTCCTCATTCATCGAAATAGCAGAATTATGTATCTTAGTGTAGTGTACTTGTGTGTCACGTTATATTGAAATCAGACCAAAACTGTAGGAGGAGTAGCATTATGAAAATATTTCACAAAATTTTCTATTTTTAGTAACCACGGCAACTTGAAATCAGACCAAAACTGTACGAGGAGTAGCATTTTGAAAAAATTGTTTTCAGACAGACAGACAGACGGACACATTACTATATAGCATAAGCTTTTTCTCGTCTCTGACCAGTAGAGCTAAAAACCTCATGCGATCTTATATTTACTGAATTCGACAATACACTTTTGTGCTTTTTTTCTTGGGGCCTGTAAAGTAAAGTTGTTCCGAAGAAAAGACGCTATATTTGGGTGTTTACGTGCTCGCAAGTCAATTTACGAGTTACGATCAACTTAGGGTCAAGATCTAGTAAATAACTTTAGACTGATTTTTTGGTGCTAGATCTATTATGACGTCATAATCAATTTCAACTTTCTTTTTCCCGTACTTTACGGCTTTAGCAGAATTATGTAGAAAATAGGGTATTTTTATGACATTCAATTTGAAATCATATGAAAAGTAACCCGGTTACCTATATTAAATTTGATATTGATTTAAAGAAGAGGCCGTGAACATACTAATTACCGTTTTCTGAGAGGCTGTAGGCAATCTGGATACATTTCCTTTGTCGAATATGAAAAAAACATATTCATGACTGGTTTTCCTAATTTTTTTAGCTCCCCTGAGCTGAAAGCTCAAGTGAGCTTTTCTGATCACATTTTTCCGGCGTCCGTCTGTCTGTCTGTAAACTTTTCACATTTTCGACTTCTTCTCAAGAACCGCTGGGCCAATTTCAACCAAACTTGCCACAAAGTATCCTTGGGTAAAGGGGATTCAAATTTGTTCAAATGAAGGGCCACGCCCTCATTCAAGGGGAGACAATTGGAAATAAATGAAAATTTGGTGGCATATTTTAAAAATCTTCTTCTCAAGAACCACTGTGCCAGGAAAGATGAAACTTATGGAGAAACATCCTCAGGTAGTGTAGATTCAAGTTTGTTCAAATCATGACCCCCGGGGCTAGGGCGGGGCCAAAATGGCCAGATAAATTCAGACTTTATATTCTCATTCTAAATTGCTAAAAAGAATTAAGGGGGCCGACTCCGGTAATATGAAGCGTATTTACTATTTTAAAGCAACTTCTTTTTCACTTAAGTAATAAAACAAATTAGGAAAGTAACGGTCGCAAAATTTTATTAAAATTTCAAATAACTGATTTTTAAAATGATTTTTAAACTGACAGGTAAATTGGCGTCGTAGTAGTGTGTTTTTGACGTTAGATAAGCTCTTAAAGATGGGGTAATAAAAAAATTAAAGTTATAAAAAGAAAGTAATAAATATATTCTCTTGAAATTTAAAACATAGGAATTTGATACTCTCTCCGTCATATTTATAATTTTTTTGTATAAATCCTTTGCGTCATATTTTATAGTACTCTATAAAAACAAGGAAATTCGTATTTTTTTTGGCATTTTGAGATGCCCCCTCTGGAAACAAGGAGGTAGAATTTTTTGATTCTTACTTATAATGTACAATATAGTATTACTCATCATATATTATAGTTTGAGCAAAAAGTCTATTGTAGTATTTGCATAATTTGCTTTAAAGTGCGAAAATTTGGCACTTTCCCTTATAATCCTATAGTAAATGTACCCGTATTTTGAGACGGTCCCTTTAAAAAACCTGGTCGGTAGATTTTCCCCAAACTTTTCACATACACTAAAGTTAATGCAAGTTATATATGGTATAAAAATGAATAGTTTCGCTATTGTAGTTTTCGCCCAATAAAACCCCAGTCGTCTCCCTTAAGTGGCTATTTTATGCGCATCGATCCGGGGCGTATAATTGATTTTGTCCTGTCTGTCGGCAACTTTTAACTTTCGCCATACCTTTTGAACCATGAAAGATAGATATGCATAGTTCGCTAGTAAAACTCTTTCAAGTGACACCTAGAAGAATGGCCTTGTGACCTTGACTGTGACCTATATGCTAAAAATATCTTTGTCTTGTCTGCAACCTTTAACCTTCGATATGCCTTTTGAACCATGAAAGATAGAGACTTCGTTTGGTACATGTATGTATACTCTACTTATTAAGTTCTTTCTCAATGACCTTGATTACCTATATGCTAAAAATAGCTTTTTCGTACCTTCGTCATAACTTTTGAACCATAGGAGATAGAGACTGCATATTTAGTGTGCAAACTACATTAATCAAGTTCTTTCAAATGTCTCAGAGGTCAATGACTGTGACCTGTATGCTAAAAATAGCATTTTCGTACCTTCTCCATAACTTTTGAACCATAAGAGATACATATACATGTAGATACTTCATATTTGATATGCATACTCCACGAAGCAAGTTCTTTCATATGACACCAAGGTCAATAACCTTGTGACCTTGGCTGTTACCTATAAGTAAAAAATAACCTATTTGTCGAATTTTGTTGCTGCTGGGCGCATAGAGTTTCACAAACACATCTTGTTTTATTGTGAAATATGAAAGTTTCATTTTCATACAAATATTTGACATTGTATCATGTTGTAAATTTTGAATTTACTAGGGGGAGGTAAATGCAAAATTTACAACATGATAAATTATCATGTTGTAAATTTTGCATTTACCTCCCCCTAGTAAATTCAAAATTTACAACATGATAATTGTTTGAATTTCAATGGAATATAAAAGAAATTATGTTCGCCATAGAAATTTTCTGTGAACTTTAAAGACACCCGTAATTACAAAAAAAAAAAAACCTGATTTAACATTTTAATATATATCTGATTAAAAAGTATTCTGTTTTAAGTTTTCCTATTAAAAACAAAAACGTATCTTGAAATCATTTTAAATTTAATTTATTGTTGAATGTAACAGTTACTTTAATTTGTCGTCGTTTCCCCTAAACATTGACAACCCCCTTTTTTTCTCGCCGTTTTGCATTTCCCACATGCTCTTGTGCTTTGAATGTATTTAGAGCGGGAAGCAACTCTAAAAATTGACAGAGGTTTGAGATCTCTTTTTAATACTGAATGAAATAATATACTTTTTGACACACACGCCCTCTCTCACACACACAAATCAAAAACAAGGCTTTTAGAGGGGAAAGCAGGGATTAGAATATTGAAATTTAATTTTATAGGGCCTAACTAACCTGTCATCTTAGAGAATTTATTTTAAAATAAATATACGGTTGTACAATTCATGTGTACAGTTTTCCAAAATCCCGTGGTTTCCAAATCAAAAACTACCACTTCCGCATTCTTAGCGGATTCCAAATCTATGCAAGTTTGTGTTGGTGGTTCCATCTAAATGGAGATTGTCTGTATTGAATAGTATCTGTTACTATTAGGTCTACCGATGGTGAATAGTGTACACCCTACCGTATCTCTGTGCTTTTGTAGAATACATTTGAACTGATTTTTTGCACCAGTCGGCGTCTCTTTGCCTTCTTGTTTGTTCCCGATTTTTTTCCTTCTCTTTTCTTATCCAATTTATCTTTCTGTCGTATTGTGAACTTCCCGGGCGATAAGCCATGACAATTATGAACCTATTTTTAAGAGGTGTTTCATGCTTTGTAAATTATAATTAATTTTTAGGTCACCTGAGTAAACTCAGGTGACCTATTGCTATCTGTTTTTGTCCGTTGTCCTTCGTTGGGCGTTAACATTTGAACATTTTCAGCTTCTTCTGTGAAACCGCTGAACCAATGTCAACCAATTTTAGCAAATAGCATCTATGGGTGAAGGGGAACAAAAACTATGAATTTCATAGTCCCTGCCCCCCTGGGGCCTAGGGGGTGGGGCCAAAACCACTAAAATTAGTGCAATCTTTAAAAATCTTCTTCTTTACTCCCAGACATCAAGCAGTCAAACTGTTGGTATGATTGTAACCAGCATTGAGTCCTCTACCAAAATTGTGAAATTCATGGCCCCAGGGTCAGGGGTTCTGGTGTTAAGGCGGGGCTCTATTGATTATATAGTGAAAAGGCATTAATTCTTTGAAAATCTTCTTCTCTGCTCCTGGGTATTACATAGACTAACTAAATACATTGTTATGATGCGCAAGAGTACCTCTACCAAAATTGTGAATTTCATGGCCCCAGGGTCAGGGGTTCTGGTGTTAGGGCGGGGCTCTTTTGATTATATAGTGAAAATGCATTAAATCTTTGAAAATCTTCTTCTCTGCTACGAGGTATTAAATAAACTAACTAAGTACATAGTTATGATGAGCAAGAGTGACTAAACCAAAAGACAGAACTTTCATGGCCCCAGGGTCAGCGGTTCTGGTGTTAGGGTGGGGCGCTATTGATTATATAGAGAAAATGCATTAAATCTTTGAAAATCTTCTTCTCTGTTCCTGAGTATTTGATAAACTTACTAAGTACATAATTATGATGAGCAAGAGTGCCTCTACCAAAATTGTGAAATTCATGGCCCCAGGGTCAGCGGTTCTGGTGTTAGGGTGGGGCTCAATTGATTATATAGTGAAAATGCATTAAATCTTTGAAAATCTTCTTCTCTGCTTCTGAGTATTAAATAATCTAATTAAGGACATAGTTATGATGAGCAAGAATGCTTCTACTTAAAATTGTGAATTTTATGGCCCCAGGGTCAGGGGTTATGGTGTTAGGATATGGTGAAAATACATTACATCTATGAAAATCATTTTCTCTACTCCTGGGTAATAAGCAGAATGAACTATTAACATAGTTATGTTGGGATGGGCTCTTCTTCCAGAATTGTGAATTTCAAGGCCCCTGGGTCTGAGATACCAAAATGGGGAAGGGGGGGGGGGCTCTACTTATATACTGAATATGAATTGTTTGAAATCTGCTCCTTGGTATTAATCAAACATTTTTGATAAGCAAGTGTGCCTTTTCAAAAATTGTGCAATTTGTGGACCTAGATTCAGGGGTTCATGTGTGGTAGGGGTACTTCTGATTATTGCTGAATATTACTGATTAGTTGATATGCATTTTTTGTTCCCATACCCTGCTTATCCATATTAAGTAAACAAACTAAACAATTGCTAAGTGCATAATTATGATTAGCAATGGTGCCTCTTTCAGAATTTTGAATGCCATAACATCTAGCTTAAAACATGAACCAAATTCAATCATTTGAAAGTTGTTGCATGATGCTCAGGTGACCTATAAGGCCCATGGGCCTCTTGTTTTACTAAATAATCAAATAAATAATACATTATCAATAGTTTTTGTAATGTGGATACGGGAGTAATTATTTCTGTTGAAATTTTTTCTTCTTCTTTCTGAGTTTAATTGGTTTTTTTTTGTTTACTTAAAGTATTAAAAATCATAATTTTAACAATCGAGGGGACAAGCACTTATTTACATGTCTGATTTATTTTCTAACGCAGTTTTTCTGCGGTACTCCTGTCGCGAGTCTTTGTGATCTTGGGGCCTTCGTAGTTATAAGGTAATTTATAGATTTGTTAGCTTTTAACAATTTTTGAACAATTTTAGATTACATCTTAATAAAGCACCATGATTTTTACGTCATTAATGTTAATGTGACGTAATTTTGCAGAGGTTTAAAATTATCCCGAAAATTTAGCCAATTTTCGCGGGAAACGGCAACGTCTCAAAGAACATAACGTTATGAAATGTAGTCAGAAATCATTTTCTTGACCTTAGTCTCTTTTTGTGGCAAGATTGCAATAAGACTATAACTACAGGAGTATCTTTTTTTAAAAAAAAAATTACGGAATTTTCAATTTTAGTTTTCATGGCAACATCATTCATCAAAATCAATAAAAGCAAAAAAATACAATTATGTATCTCAGTGTAGTCTATTTGCATGCCACATATTTTTATAATCAGACTAAAACTATTAAGAGTACCATTTTTAAAGTATTCACAGAAATGTCTATTTTTAGTGACAACGGCAACACCGTTCAACGAAATCACAGTCCAATAAAAAGAATTATTTATCTTTGTTTAGTCTACTTAAATGTGCCAATATCTATTTGAATCAGACCAAAACTTTAGGAGGAATAGCATTTTGAATGTATTTCACAGAAATTTCTGTTTTAGTAGCCACAGCAACACGGTTCATCGAAATCAATAACCGATTTACAGAATTATGTATCTTAGTGTAGTCTACTTGTTTGCTAAGTTCTATTGAAATCAGACCAAAACTGTAAGGGGAGAAGCATTTTGAAAAATTGTTTACAGACATATGGACGCATTACTATTGCATAATCTCTCCTGGTCTCTGACCAGTAGAGCTAAAAACTGCCCATTTATTAGAAATGACCAAATCTTGGCAATAGAATGGGTGTATAAGCATATCATTTCCAAAAATTAGCATGGCGACCATCAAAACCCGAGTTCTCTGTCTCTGGAGAGTCTAGTCCGAAATGTCTTACATTTCCTAGGCCTTTTCACGATTTTGATATTTTACTTGCCAGGAAAACTTCAGAACCGGAGCCATTACGAAAGCTTGGAATTCGCTGCCTCCACCTGGAGGTGACATTTTCGGTTTGATTTTCGATTCTTGCGAACCGTATTAAATACTGAATTGACAGTTTATCAATGGCACAATTAATGCCTTTAGTACTCAACAATATCGTTATAACCCCGGTTGAAAAGCGGCAGGGTATATAGAAATCGGTATGTCCGTCCGTCCGTCTGTTACGCTTTGGGGTACATAATATATCTTATCCGCAACTCCTCTGAGTCCTCTCATACCACTGAATGAAATTAAATGAAACTTTCACAGAATCTTTTTTATATAGTGTCATATTGTGCACCTCCTATTTTACTTTTTGATCACACAGATATTTTGGGTTTTCCAGAGCAAAACGGGCGAAGCCCGTTACGCATAAATTATCTCATGTTTCCCAGTATCGTTGATGTCCCTTGCATACTATACTAACTAAGACAGTGATTCCTTATTTTTCCATTTCATTGTGAAATAAAATTGTAGATTTAGACTTTGATCGACTCCTATGCCAATTTCAGTAGTCCTCGCCCAATGACGTCAAACACAAAGGCAACCGCACGAGATTTGCATGCATATTTGGCATCCTTAGCATCAGAGACAGAAGCGCGTGAGATTTTAGTCCTCCTTAGCTACTATCGACCTGCCTAATTCACATTCCGGTATTTTATCAAGAAATCAACTCTGCTAACTTGCTAAGAGTTATCACAGAGAAACAAATCAGAAATTGGGATATGGGAGGATTTTTCGAATATCAAGCATGCTTTATATTGATTTTATATTTCGAATTTTAAAATGAAAAAAAGAGAATATGACAACTTCATCATGTCCATATGATTTTTTTAAATACGAGGGACATTTGGAAATTAATGAATACTGGAATTAAGTAATAAAAACTGTTTAACAAAGTTTTTCAGGAAAATTGATTGAAAAAAAATCAAAATTTAATCAATTTTCTACAAAAAATGAAAAAATTAAATTTTCTAAATAGCGCGAACCCAAGATCTTGACATGTGACGTAAACGACGTCTGCGACACTATAGCACGAAACAATGGCAAGTAAAGTTCCTAATCATTTAGAGCAAAGGGCATACTATTAAACAAGGGCGCTTCTTGGTTATAACCCAACAGAAATTAAAGCTGATTTGAACAAAGTTTATGGACCTTCTGCACTTTCCTATTCAACTGCTCTCAGATGGGTACGTCGATTTCAAGACGGTCGGCAGACGCTTGCAGATGGCCCTCGTAGTGGAAGACCTGCATCTGCCATCACCAAAAATAAAATTGACACTGTGAAACAGATCATTGAAACTGATGCAAGATACACTGTTAATTACATTTCATCTTTCACTGGGATCAATTTGTCAGCAGTAATTAGGGCCCCGCTCAGCGGGCGCCCTATAATGATCAGTATGTCCGTCCGTCCGTCCGTCCGTCTGTCCGTCCGTCTGTTACGCTTTGGGGTACCCATCTCTTATCCGCAACTCCTCTCATACCACTGAAGGAAATTTAATGAAACTTTTACAGATTCTTAATTACATATTGCCATTGTGCACCTCCTATTTTACTTTTTGATCTGACAAATATTTTTGATTTTCCAGAGCAAAACATGGACACTGCCATTATATTCATATGGGAGGCGGGGGGTATCATTTAGTGAGCTCATTGCTCACAGTACCTCTAGTTTAATTTTATATCATAACCAACTAAGTATGTTCTGACAATGTATATTGGAAAGGGAAATGAAAATTTTAACAATCGTGTGTTCATAAATCAGCTGTAAATTATCGGTTCATGTCGACAGTATTACTATCGCAAAGTGCGCTGAGATGATGATAAATGGGATAATTGACAACAACTAAATAATTGTATGTAAGTTTATCTCATCTGATATGTAACTTAAGAGATTCATTGTATTACTGAAAAACTTTCAGTCAAAACAGTGCTTCTTTCTGTCTTTGATTTTGACTGAGTGTCTGCTTTATTTTGATTTTTTTTTAATTATTCCTTTTGTCATTTGTTTTAATTAATTTAAAACAATATTGAAATTGATATAGGGCTACTATAACTATTTCACATGATGGGTGTGTAATTAGCATCGCGCTACACCCGGGGCTTCCATTTTTGAGGAAGGGGCTAGTGGTTTTCTGCACTGAGGAATCCCCTTTGGCTATTAAGAATTTTAAAATACACATGCAATGCATGAAAAGCACCACCGGTATTTTCACTCTTTTTTGCTATTAAATTCCCTAATATGGAAATATTCCAGACAGCATGCTCATATTATCCATAAATCTCCACAACTGCATCCATTTTGCAGTACTACAAGACTGATTTACTTAAAAACGATCTTTTATTTCCTAATTTGAATTCCCCCCTTTCCTTCGTTTAATATAGCAATATTTCTTGTACATATATTCCTCACAGGTATCTCATTATTAAATTATATACATTTAATCAATCAGCTTAATGATAAGTGTCATGCAATTATGTAGCGTTTTATAAAAGCCATATATGGCCTAACTGATCAAAAAATATATTATTGAAAAATACAAAATTAAGTAAAGAAATATAGTTAATACATTTAAATTGAAGCTTTTCATACAATTCGGAGCACGGAGAACACCTCGTTTTATCTAATAATACGCTTTTATCTTTTCTGTAATGTGTTATTCAAATCTTTTGTATTTTCTTCCAAGTCGGAGAAAATTCCGAGAATCCAAATTAAATTTTGATATCTTTATAACGCAATTGACTTAGATTTTGTAATTTACGGAAAATTTCTATCTTTATCATGTTTATATAAAGTAATGATACAAATAATAAGTTCTTATAATTTTAGTCTAATAATTTTCATTGTACATACGCCATATATGGCTTTAAATGATTCAAGATGAAAACAAAATGATTTTTGCTTCGTTTTAATTAGACGAACTAGTGAATGACCAGAAAAGGAATATTTAAAATCTTTTTTTCATTTTTTTTAAATCATTAATTTATATATGATTAAATTTTACCAGCGAAAATTAAATTAAACTTTAATTTTAAAAAGAATCATCTGTAGTTAATACCCTGGGGTCCGTTTCATCAAAGGTCGCCCAGTCGTAGCGCTACGCCGGCGTAAAGTCGGGACTAGCACGAATATTTGCATTTCATTAAAGAGCGTATCGTTACGCCTGACTAAATTTAGGCCAAAATTTTACGTCTACTCATGGGTAGGCGTAAGTTAGGGCGTAAAGTTAAAATAAGGCCTTTCTATTAATTTTAGCGAGTTCTAAAGAAAAAGTAAGGTTCTAAGAAGAATTTAAAATACAAACAATGCATTATTTAATTATACATATTATGAAGAGGGGGAGGGGAGGGGGGGTGTTGTTACAACTATTTGGGGACGTACATGTAGTTGATTTGAGTAATAACGTATTCAAATAATATTTTGATAAATTTCTGCTGAGAAGAAAAGATTGTTTTATTAGAGATTTCTTACGTTTTGACAATGCATTCATTTACGTTTTGACAATGCATTCATACACATTTGATTGTGGTATTGTATGTCTAAGGTATTGTAAATCAATTTACATATATAACTGTATTTCTACACCCCGCTTGAAAAGCGGGACGGTACATGTATATGTACATGTATATACTATTTAGTAATCGGGATGTCCGTCCGTCCATCTGTTACGCTTTGGGGGTACCCATCTCTATCCGCAACTCCTTTCATATCACTGATTGAAATTTGGTGAAATTTCCACAGAATCTTTATTATATATTGCCATTGTGCCTTATTGTACTTTTCACAGAGTCTTTATTATATATTGCCATTGTGCCTTATTGTACTTTTTGATCCGATACATATTTTGGGTTTCCCACAGCAAAACATGGACACTGCCATTATATTTATACGGAAGGCGGGGGGATATCTTTTATTGAACTCATTGCTTACGGTACCTCTAGTTTCTTTTTCATTTACTAAAAAGAGACCCATTAAAATTGTCTATTTTGAAAAATATTTTCCAACAGCATATTTTCTGAAAAACAAAAATTAAAAAAAAAAAAAAAAAAAAAAAAAAATCGGTTTCAAAAGCATAGTTATCATCTTTCATGTAATTTTCTACATTTAAGAAAAAAATTCAAAAAATAACCCATCTTAAAACCAAATAGTTTTTGTCATGTTTGAAGAGTCCATTTCTTATTAACTTCTCGTCCACATGCGTGGATCCAGAGGGGGTCGGAGAGAGGGTTCAGAATCTCCCGAATTTGCAGATTAATTAACATTGAATGTACAGATTACTTAGTTAAGGACGAAAGTAATTATTTTCCTAGGCATCTGGGACAAGTGATGTTCCCGGCAAATCATAGACCCCAACCCAGGGAGGGGATTGGGGTCTCATAGACAATAAGGGGACGACCATTTGATCCTGAGGGGGGGGGGCCTGGCAAATTTTTTTGAGACGGATTATTTATTTTCATGCCTGTCGAGGACAGATTATTTATTTTCAAGATTATCAAGGACAGATTATTTATTTTCTTCTAAAGACTAATCATTTATATACCATATTCGGATACAGGATTTGGGGAGGGGACAGGTATAACTTTGTTTAGGCAAGAGGTCTGGGGCCGCCGTAAGGGCCCCAGTGGGTCCTGGGCGAAGCCCTGGTGGAGGCCAAGGGAGTATTCCCCCGAAGCTCTTGGGGTTTCGTGTATTTTAAGAGTAAAACAAGGCACTATTATAGTGATATTGGTTAGTATGAACCAAAGTATGACATAATTAATACTGGTCATACTGTACTTTGAATGAAGTAAGTTCAGGGAGCAAAGCCACCTGGAGCTCTTGGGTTTTTCAACACAAGTATACATGTATAAGAGTAAAACTTTTGTAGGAATTGGTTAAATGTGTACCAAAGTATGACATTATTAAGTCATATCATACTTTGAATGAAAAGGGCCTAGGGGGCGAAGCCCCCTGAAGCTCTTGGGTTTTTGTGTATTGTAAGAGTAAAACTAGGCACAAAAATATTGGTATTGTCCCAAAGTATGGCATTATTATTATTATTCGTATCATACTTTGAAATTTGAAGGGAGGGCCTGGGGTCGTACACATGTACGTCCCCCCTTAAATCCGCCAGTGTATATTTTGTATAAATTTATCTAGAGAGTATAATTATTCGACAAGAAAATTTATCTTTTGTGGTGTATAAGAATTGGTTTGTATATAAAGGTATTCATCACACCTACTAATAGAGTGCACATTGTCATTTTGATAAACTGACTTAAGTATCCAGTCTGGTAATCTGATTTTAAATACTATTTGGTTCTAAAATGGCGAGGGAAGCGAGCCAAAAAAAATTTGAATTGAATACTTTTGAGATTAAATTGCACGTAAATAAAAAAGGTATTTTTACAATATTTAATTATCAGAAGTCAAGGTCAGATTATTTATTTTCTCTGTAATGGAGGACAGATTATTTATTTTCAACATTTTCAGGGACAGATTATTTATTTTCAAAATCCCCCCCCCCCTCAGAATCAAATGGTCGTCCCCTAAGAAATTTTTGAAAGTGGTAATAAATTATTGCTTTTATAATATCGATGTAAGATGGTGATAATTACACAGTTAAGTTCAAGAATGAATTATTCCTAATTTTTTTTCCTCAGACAAACATTGATGCAGAAGACATCTTTAATGTTCATAATTTTGTTTAAAAGAGCAAATCTTACATAGTATAAGATCATGTGAGCGCATATAAAGCACATATAAGATGAAAATATACATGTTTTTGATTTCCTGTATTACTTACATTTTAACGAAAACAAAATAAAGAGTAGCTGTAACTAAATTTTAAAGACAGAGTCCACACAAGCAGAGAATTTTTGTAAGAATATCTTTGTAGTCATTTTTCCAAACCTCTCGCTCTCTCTCTCGCTCTCTCTATCTCTCTATCTCTCTCTGTCTCTCTCTATCTCTGCGTACTTTTGAAACGGTACATCACATTTAATCTGCAGATAGTAAAGAATTTTTTTCTATAACTGAACAATTATGAATCAATTGAATTGACAAAAAATTAATAAATATAGACAGGATTATCTTACATGTACCATAGTAGTAAACGTGTAAAATTTATTTCTTGACTCAAAATGTGTTCATATGTAAACCGTTTGCATTTTGTTTTCATTATTTTTGCTTGCATATACATTTCTTATTAAAATTTTTAAAAATCTTATTATGTCTCAAACTTAATTATTAGTATTTGTCAGTAGAATCAGTATTTATCGAATCATGAAATTTATTATCAAAGGCGAAGTTATTAACCTGTATCAATTTTGGGAAGAGGGGGTATGGCTGTAATTAAATTTCCAAAATGAATAGTTTTGCTTAATTCCGACATACAAGTACATGTACTGTCCTTTTCATCCTTTCAATTTATTAGACTTTTATTATTGAAATATTGTAAAAAACTAAAATTGGTTTCTTAAAAGATGCATGTCTCTTACATAACACTATAAACCCATGCATGTTTCAATTAGTGCAAGTATTAATTTATCTATAACGTGTGTTATTCTGTACTTTGACGTGCTACAATTTATACATGTTTGTACGCTTTGGGCAATGTTTATGTTTTTGCGCCTGCGCAATGCAACGTTGTCAAGGACTTAGTCCTGTGACTAAGCGTATCTTTTACGACTAGACTTACGCCACTTGGTGAAACGCAAATTACGCCCGACTAAATTTTGGCGTAATCCCCGGAAGTACGCCTAAGTTAAGGCTTAACTTTACGACTTTTGATGAAACGGGCCCCTGACTTTTTTCACGATGAACTTTTTTTCAATGTTACTTTTTAATTTTTGCCTCTATATTTGGGCTTGTCACTTTTTACTCGGGGATAGGAACTTTATTGCCACAAAGCTGTGGATTAGTACTTGATTTCCTTTATTGCACAGCGATGACTATGATTTAATAGCACAAAAAGCTAATGGGTTTACGTATGTGAATTTATATGATTAATGCTTACTTGTGATAGGATAACTGGAGATAATGATTCCTTTTTTCCATTGATATTACATAAATATTTTCCTAAGTATTATGTTACAGTAAATTGGTTTAGATTTTTTTAAATAAAAGTAATCAATAATTACAATGGAAATTAAAACCATAATCATGTTCATTGAGGATTTTCAATATGTAACAGGTCAAACAGGAACTTCAATTGTGAACATTGCAGAGAACACACCCATCAGAAGATGACCCTCAGAAATAAGACAATTGTAAGTAATCAGTAAAATGAACAGGAATACTTCATGCCAACCATAAGATTTTTAGAGACATTTTCGCTTCTTAAATTTAGAAGAGATAGAGGGAAAAACTTGTACATACTACATAACTACTAGGCAACCAACCTTTAACTGCAGGAAAGCTTTTGGTATGTGCAATACAGCTACATAAAACCTCTTTAGTATTCATGTTAAGTTTGAGAAAGTACCTTAGTATTTTTTTCTAGTGTTTGCCAACATTTTCATGCACACTGTTTGCTTGTTTGTACTATCATTTTATTTTAAATTCTTCAGATGCCCTTTACCTTTGCCAGTTTAGAATCATTTGTTTTAAGGCCATCTGAGGGTTGGTTCCAGAACTTAATTAATTGTAAAGTAAATACTGGGGTACTATATGGTCATAGGTTATGTTAATACATGTATAACATTTTGTTCTGATAGAGGTGGCATACAGGAAAAGAAACAATACTAGATATCACTTCAAAGGAATAAAACAGCTTCATCTTGTAGGTGTATTTTATTTAAGGATCACTACTTCATGCCTGATGTGCTGAAAGTTATTCATAATCTGTTTGACTGTAATTTTTCATATTTTCAACTTCTATCCAGCTTAGTCAATTTTAATTAAATTTTGTGCAAAGCATACCCCAGGAAGGGGGGATGGAGTGTCAAGTGTGTCTCTGTCCCTGTCAACATAATTTCAAAGCAGTTAGTAAGGTTTGGGTCAATTTTAAATCCTCTTTAGCAGAACCATTGGGCTAAAAACAATACTAATGTGAAAGCTTTATCGTTAAGTGTAGAGATGTTTTTGAAGATTATGTACCCCTAATGTACTGATAGTGTTACATTAGAAGTCTAAAATTTGCAAAGAATATGTGTAAAATCTTTTTAAAATCTACTTCTTAACACTCAGAAACTAACGTACTGTCTAATTAATATGCAACATCGTTTTGTGTGTTGAATGATGATTCCATTTTGAAAAACTTATGGCGGATGGGGGGTATGATGAAGATGCAGTTAGACATAGAAGAAAAAAAAAGAGTTGATAGAATTTAGTTTTTCTTCCATTTTATTTATCAATACATATTTCTGAATAAGAAATATACTTCTACTTCTTGGTTGGGTTTGATCAACATAAAGGGTGATCTTGCTGTAGTCAAGAAAAACATGTTTTATACGGCAAAGAAATGCCTTTATCTAATTGCAGAATGAATAAAATGGACAGAGGCAGAACTGAAGGAGATGCATGAAATGAGGAATATTTCAAAGATTGCCTGAGCATAACCACTGCTACTGGATAAACATATGGCAATATAAAAGAGCAGGGTCAATGGAGGTATCATACAGTATAGGCCATGAGAGACCCTGAAGAAGAAAGTATTAAACAGAAACAAAAATAAAACCATTTTGACATTTATTGAAATATAGGATCAAAGTCTTACATGTAAAATTTGGGCATGTAATGACTTTTCTCTAGCTCTAAGACTTATAACAGTGATGATTTGATTTAATATCTTTATCCCGATTTGTCGAAAAGATTTGGACATAGTGCATCAATTATTTTAAAGTTTTGATACAACGAATTCATTCATTGTACTTGTAACTGAGTTTTCTGGTGCGACACTGTTTTATCGGCTTCAAAACTAAGTTTGTGATTTCCAAACCAGATTAATGAGATCATGTAATATCTTTTAACATCGGTGACTATTTAATCCATTCTTTTACATCCCAGAAGTATTTTTATTATTACAGGGAAAATATGTATTGTACATGTATCTGTAATAAACAGGATTATAGAAATTTACCATATAATACAACACAATCTTAGCAACTGAAGGCAAATATTTTATCAAGGGTGTGATCTATTTATCAATATGGTTTTCAGCATCTTGCTCTACCTGGGATGACTTGCTCCAAGTTCCAATATCTAAATTTAAATTTTGCAAACATGGTTATAAAATTCTTTAAAAGCCAAATAGTTTAGGCACAAAATGCTTATATATTTCCTATCATTTGTAAAGTGTACACTGAATAAGATGTGGAATGTTAGAATTAAAGTATTAAATATGTTTTGGACTTATGTATGCTTATGCAGATAAATTTGAATTCAACTAGGGAAGGTAAATGTCATACTTATTGGGTTTGCAATCTAATGCAAGAGTATAAATATCCAAGACAAATTTGACAATTTTAATGAAGGGTATAAGTAACCCAAGAAGAATTGGACAGATAAACATCACCTGTTGGGTTTTATTCTAATGTTGGGATGTAATATCCAAGAAGAGTTGAATCAATGTCCAATACCTATTGGGTTTTCTTTCTTATGAAAAAAAATTTGAGTAACCCAAGAAGAATGTCCAATACCTTTTAGTTTATATACTATTGAAGGGATGAAGATATCCAAGAGGAATTGGACAGGTGTCCATTACATGTTGGGTAGTATTCTGATGAGGGGATTCTCAAGAAACCCAAGAATTAGACAAGTGTCCATTGCCTGTTGGGTGGGATGTAGATATCCAAGAGGAGTTGGACGGATGTCCATTACCTGTTGGATGGTATTCTGGTGAAACAATTCAAGAAACCCAAGAAGAATTGGACAAGTGTCCATTACCTGTTGGGTGAGATGTAGATATCCAAGAGGAGTTGGACAGGTGTCCATTACCTGTTGGGTTGTATTTTGATGATGCAATTCAAGAAACCCAAGAATTAGACAAGTGTCCATTGCCTGTTGGGTGGGATGTAGATATCCAAGAGGAGTTGGACAGATGTCCATTACCTGTTGGGTGGTATTCTGATGAAACAATTCAAGAAACCCAAGAAGAATTGGACAAGTGTCCATTGCCTGTTGGGTGGGATGTAGATATCCAAGAGGAGTTGGACAGATGTCCATTACCTGTTGGGTGGTATTCTGATGAAACAATTCAAGAAACCCAAGAAGAATTGGACAAGTGTTCATTGCCTGTTGGGTGGGATGTAGATATCCAAGAGGAGTTGGACAGGTGTGCATTACCTGTTGGGTTGTATTTTATGAGGAGATTCAAGAAACCGAAGAATTAGACAAGTGTCCGCTGCCTGTTGGGTGGAATGTAGATATCCAAGAGGAGTTGGACGGATGTCCATTACCTGTTGGGTGGTATTCTGATGAAACAATTCAAGAAACCCAAGAAGAATTGGACAAGTGTCCATTACCTGTTGGGTGGGATGTAGATATCCAAGAGGAGTTGGACAGGTGTCCATTACCTGTTGGGTTGTATTTTGATGAGGAGATTCAAGAAACCCAAATAGAATTGGACAATGTACACATGTTCAATTGTTCTTGGGTAGTTTAATCCCTTCGTCAAAATACAACCCAACAGGTATAGGACACCTGTCCAAAGCCTGTTGGATACCTTCATTCTGCCCAACATGTAATGGGCATTTGCTAATTATTAATTGGTCATGACTCAAAAAGGTTTCTCCTTAAATACTTAATTTTGTTATTCAAGAAAGGTTGAACAGAGTCTCAGATGTGTTGAGTTGTGTTTTCACAATTCAGTTTTTTTGCACTTAGGTATTCATATATTTTAATATTAGTTATTTTGAAATATACAGGTGTATATCCTTATTGCTAAGAACAAATTAGTTAGGTGTTACAATAAAAGAGCTATATCACAGAAATTGACAAAAATATGGGTTCAAAACCAAAGGTTTTCAGTCTTGTCTGAATTTACCAGCAAATATTAAATATATAATAAATTTGAAATGAATAAAAAACAATAAGAAAAAACCCAATAAAATACGGACACGAGGATTAATATCCAAGAAGATTTGAACAGTAACTACCCAAATAATGCTCTCTCGTGTGTACACTTTTTTTGTATCCAATAAGCAGTATCCAATAGGACTTGGACTTGATGTACCCAATATATAACCAAATGTGTGTCCGTCCGTCCGTCCGGGATCTCTTGTCCGGAGCATATCTTCTCTCTCCTTGGCCCAATCAGGCTCATACTTTACCCACAGAGTGCCCTTGGGTAACCGGTGTGCAGTGACCTTGAACCATGTTTCTAGGTCAAAGGTCAAGGTCATAGCAGAATTGTATGAAAAATCCTTGTCCGGAGCATATCTTCTCTCTCCTTGGCCCAATCTGGCTCATACTTCACCCACAGAGTGCCCTTGGGTAACCCGGTGTGCAGTGACCTTGAACCATGTTTCTAGGTCAAAGGTCAAGGTCATAGCAGAATTGTATGAAAAATCCTTGTCCGGAGCATATCTTCTCTCTCCTTGGACCAATCTGGCTCATACTTCACCCACAGAGTGCCCTTGGGTAACCGGTGTGCAGTGACCTTGAACCATGTGTTTAGGCCAAAGGTCAAGGTCATAGCAGAATTGTATGAAAAATCCTTGTCTAGAGCATATCTTCTCTCCCCTTGGCCTAATCTGGCTCATACTTCACTCACAAAGTGCCCTCGGGTAATCTGGCTCATACTTTACCCACGGGGTGCCCTTGGGTAACCAGTGTGCAGTGACCTTGAACCATGTTTCTAGGTCAAGGGTCAGGTCATAGCAGAATTGTATGAAAAATCCTTGTCCGGAGCATATCTTCTCTCTCCTTGGCCCAATCTGGCTCATACTTCACCCACAGAGTGCCTTTAGGTAAAGGGTATGCAGTGACCTTGAATAATATTTCTAGGTCAAAGCTTAAAGTTAAAGTAGAATGATATGATTTCCTTGTTTGGAGCATATCTCTGCCCTTTGTCAAACTAGGTTCATACCCATTTCACAGAGTGCCTTTGGGTGAAGGGTGTGAAGTGAATTTGAACCAATATGTTAAAGGTCTAAGGATAAGGTAATAGCAGAATCATATCATTATTATATGAAAAGTCCTTGTCCGGAGCATATCTTTATCTCCCCTTTGTCCAATGTGGCTCATACTTTGGGTGAAGGTCGTGCAGTGACCTTGAACCATGTTAAAAGTCTAAGGATAAGGTCATAGCAGAATCATATCATTATTATATGAAAAGTCCTTATCCTGAGCATATCTTCTCTCCCCTTTGTCCAATGTGGCTCATACTTCACTCAGAGAGTGCCAGTGGTAAATTGATTTGCAGTGACCTTGAACAAAATTTCTAGGTCAAGGGTCGAGGTAAAAAATAGCCTCTCTGTTTAAATCTTTGTTCGGTACATAATTTTTTCCCCTTAAGTCAACTCGGCCTCAAACAAATTGACTGGGTATTTGATTTCCCTACCATATTATGATATAGGATATGCAACAATATTCATAGAGGATACATTTCTAAAAGTTTTTTAATTGCATTATTTTTCAGGGAGTAGTTACTTTTTGTCCCCTTTAATCTCAAACACCTTCAAAATTAACCCTTTTCAGCTACCTTACATTTTCATGTTCATTGCTAAAAGCGGGTCCCTTTGAGATGGCCACCATCTCAATGATATCTAGTTGAAATATTAAAACACAGACTAATGTTGAAAAAAGTTTGTGCTCGATGGGTCCCCCATATTCTGACAGATGAGCTGAAGAGGGTACGGGTAGAAATTTGTCGGCAGTTATTAGAAAAATATGAACATTGCGATTTCAGGAATTTAAACGAAATTGTCACTGGTGACGAAACGTGGATTTTCTTTTTCGAACCAGAAAAAAACGAAATTATAAAGTTTGGGTGACTGATGTCAAGGACATACCACAAATTGCACGGCGTAGCCGCACAGTGCGGAAAGTTATGTACGCTATTTTCTTTAATTCGAAGGGACCCGTCGTACAAATTCCTGTCCCAGAGTCTACCAGTGTCACTGTAAAATTCTCCAAAGAAAAAGTATTAACCAAAGTTGTGTCACATTATGAAGAGAACCGCCATCACACTGGAACCCGTGGTATACATTTACTACATGACAATTTCAAAAAATTAATGCATTTTCACTATATAATCAATAGAGCCCCGCCCTAACACCAAAACCCCTGACCCTGGGGCCATAAAATTCACAATTTTGAAAGAGGCACTCTTGCTCATCATCACTATGTGCCTACTTACCGTATATACTCGCCTATAAGTCGGTTTTTTTGGGAGTTAAATTTTGGTCTTCAAGTCTATGTCCGACTTATAGGCGAGTCATAAAAGGATTGGTATTTTTCTAGATGCTGAAATTTCCGACAATTATCGAAGACAATATCTTTATATATGTGATGATTTATGTATAGCAAGATTATATATAAAGTACACGTATTTACATATTTTTAACAATTTTTGTATCTCAAGTGAGCATTGCCTATTTGTTTAAAGATGTAAGATTAAATATCGGTTTCATTTCAAAAAATATTAATTCAAACCATGTTAAGACATCAATGGATTTACTTGAAATTGTCATCCGATTTTGGCAAAAAATCATACCGACTTATAAGCGGGTCAATGGCAAATCCTACCAAAATAACGTCCAAAAGTACAACCGACTTATAGGCGGACCGACTTATAGGCGAGTATATACGGTAGTTTATTTAATACCCAGGAGCAGAGAAGAAGATTTTTAAAGAAAAAATGCATTTTTACTACCGGTATATAATCAAAAGAGCCCAGCCCTAGCACTAGAACCCCTGACCATGGGGCCAAAAATTTCACAACTTTGATAGAAGACTCAGTGGTCATTACATTCATGCTAATAGTTTGACTGCTTGATGTCCAGGAGTAAGGAAGAAGATTTTTAAAGATTGCACTAATTTTAGTGGTTTTTGCCCCAATCTCCCAGGCCCAAGGGGGACAGGGACCATGAAATTCACAATTTTTGTTCCCCTTTACCCATAGATGCTTTATGCCAAATTTGGTGTAAATTGGTTGAGTGGTTGCAGAGAAGAAGATAAAAATGTTCAAAAGTTTACGACCGATTGACGACGTACGACGACAGACGAAAACAGATAGCAATAGGTCACCTGAGTGACTCAGGTGACCTTATAAGAAAAAGAGAGGGTAAGAAAATGGTGAGAAAGAAAATATGCTGGGAAAGGGGAGACATAGAACAGTGGGACGGACAACTTCGGAATGGACATTTTTCCGAACTTGCGCACCCTTTTCCTTTAAAGCTATCATCTTAGGGTTTTTTTTAAATGGTGGGGTTTTTATAATCAAATTGATTTATGAAAAAAAAAATTCAACATTTTCTGCTAGTTTTTGAGATATTTGAGTTCAAAAACAAAAATCCCGTGGGGAAACATGAACTTAAAAATACCCCACAAAAAAACCCCACAAAAACCCCATGGGGTTTATTTTTCACCCCATGGGGTTAAATAACCCATATTATTTTTCGTGGGGTTTTTTAACCCACGTCTCACTAAAAATAAAATGTGGGGTTTATTATCCCATAATTTTTTATGTGGGGTTAAAAAACCCATATTATTTCTCTTAATGCTTGTAATTATCAAGTGAGAATTATAAAATAAATATTGTTTGGAGTTGCAACATAAATTAAGTACAATACATGTACATTTTTTATCAACTTTGTAACAATTTAATTAATTATTTTTTTTTTCAAATTCATTGATATACAGTACCTGGCCATAAGTGAGTCATAATTTTATTTTTGCACTATAATATTTCATTGAAAAACCTATTTTCATAAAAACTTGTTGTGAAGTCAATTTTAGCTCAATTTTCATGATTTTTTCACTGAAACATGCAGAATTATTCAAATTTTCTTATCTTAAATGATAAACAAAATGATACTTAAACTATTGAGAATAAGTCATAAAATATTGTCATGACAAAATTTTCTAACCTCAAATTACTATGATTTCTTAACAAATTGAAGTCTTAAAATTTTTGTTTTGCACTTGACCTGTGATTTCACAGTAATGCATAAAGATAAAACTATTTTGAAATAATGTGAAAAAACTACAACAAATTCTGCATTTTATGGTGTTTTAGAAATTAAAAAGAAACAATAAATGACACTGCAAGAATATTTTAGAAAAATGTGTTTCCTAATGAAATATATAGTGGAAAAATAAAATTATGACTCACTTATGGCCAAGTACTGTACATTTATCACTGCATATGTAAATTAGACATGGCATAAGCATGATAAGAAGGGAATTAAATTATATTTTTTGACTGACCCGTAAGTGAAAAAGTAAACAAATACGGATTAAAAGTTTGAAAGTTAATCTAATATTCCAAGTGGGGGAGAGAAATGAATATAAAAAAAGACATTGGAGTGGACCGGCAATTTCATCAGAAAAACAATGTAAAAAATAACGTGACTTTGTTTACGCTAGCGTAGCTCACAGGTTATTGTTTTCACTATTTTACTGATAAAACTGCCGACTCCCCAGTCCTGTGACCTGTTATTGAACACTGTTGATCGTGAATCACATAGTAATGAGAGTTGTTCTACTTACATGGAGTTTAGTTTGAGCTCTGCTGTTTGTAGCATAATGGACTTGATTCAAACAAAGACAAAAACTTCTCTACTTTTCAAAGAATGTTTTTGAAATTGATTGAAAGAGACCAAATCAAATCATGACTTGTGATACTTTAATTCCTCATTTTGGCACCATTGTCACCCACATCTTTTTCTTTCCCTATGTATAAGTCGTACTCTAAGAAACATATGGGTGACTCTGACAAATAGCGTAAAATTCAAAGACTAAACTGTTATATTTATCCGGAATTTGTTTTTCAGCTACACTGACAAAAGTTAATTAGTATATTATACTTATAGATGTTTATGCCCACTGGCCCTGATTTGGGAATAAATCCCATTGTATTCCATTCTAAATAATCTGTAAATGCAGTAGCTTCTCAATCCTAAACCAGAAAAATGCTTTCTTTAAAGTGATTAAAAGAACCAGTTCGTCTTCTTTCATGCAATATAACACTTTTATAGCTTTTTCAAAGGAATTAATAAATTTAAATCATAAAAAAAGATATGAAAGAAGACGAACTGGTAGCGTTTGGAAGGTGTTATGGAATAAAATACCACACCAAGCAAATTTACATGAAATAAAATGAAAGAAAAGACCTATATAGCCCTCAAGGTTTCACTGGTCAGCATGATCAAAGACTCTAATAAATTCATTCAATACGCATACAGGTACAGACTGACTATATAAAATCTAATATTTATTTTTGAATATAAATTATGTCTATAAGCATGATAAGGCAGCTATAAAGCTCCTCCATTTTCAATAATTTATTTAAATTTTTAAAACTTATAGCATTGAGTAGAAAACAGCTAGTCTCTCATTTCCTTAAATGTTTCAAAAAATTATATATAAACAAATACTTTGATAAAGTTAGAATTACTAAATACAAGAAGTTTATAATTTATCATTTAAGATTAAGAAAGACCATACTTTTACAAGAAAAATAAAACCATACTTGCCAAGTTTCATTGAAATATGAAAAAGTTATGGCCAGTTAATATTAAGAGCTAGAACACACCTGTACGATTGACTGAATATGACATGATGATGGATTCTCCCCATGTAAATTTCAGTTCTTTTACAACTTATCATGTAAGATTTAGAAAGTTTATGCCATTGCAAAAAAAATAAAACCAATTCTTGCCAAATTTCATTGAAATATGAAAAAGTTATGGCCAGTTAAGAGAACACACTAGTACGACTGACTGTGTATTACATGATGATGGATTCTCCCTATATAAATTTATGTTCTCTTTTAGTTTTACAATTTAATCACTTAGGATTAAGAAAGACCATACTTTTACAAGAAAAATAAAACCATACTTGCCAAATTTCATTGAAATATGAAAAAGTTATGGCCAGTTAAGAGAACACACTAGTACGACTGACTGTGTATTACATGATGATGGATTCTCCCTAAATAAATTTATGTTCTCTTTTAGTTTTACAATTTAAACACTTAGGATTAAGAAAGACCATACTTTTACAAGAAAAATAAAACAATACTTGCCAAATTTCATTGAAATGTGAAAAAGTTATGGCCAGTTAAGAGAACACACTAGTACGACTGACTGTGTATTACATGATGATGGATTCTCCCTATATAAATTTATGTCCTCTTTTAGTTTTACAATTTAATCACTTAGGATTAAGAAAGACCATACTTTTACAAGAAAAATAAAACCATACTTGCCAAATTTCATTGAAATATGAAAAAGTTATGGCCAGTTAAGAGAACACACAAGTACGACTGACTGTGTATTACATGATGATGGATTCTCCCTATATACATTTATGTCCTCTTTTAGTTTTACAATTTAATCACTTAGGATTAAGAAAGACCATATTTTTACAAGAAAAATAAAACCATACTTGCCAAATTTCATTGAAATATGAAAAAGTTATGGCCAGTTAAGAGAACACACTAGTACGACTGACTGTGTATTACATGATGATGGATTCTCCCTATATAAATTTATGTTCTCTTTTAGTTTTACAATTTAATCACTTAGGATTAAGAAAGACCATACTTTTAAAAGAAAAATAAAACCATACTTGCCAAATTTCATTGAAATATGAAAAAGTTATGGCCAGTTAAGAGAACACACTAGTACGACTGACTGTGTATTACATGATGATGGATTCTCCCTAAATAAATTTATGTTCTCTTTTAGTTTTACAATTTAAACACTTAGGATTAAGAAAGACCATACTTTTACAAGAAAAATAAAACCATACTTGCCAAATTTCATTGAAATATGAAAAAGTTATGGCCAGTTAAGAGAACACACTAGTACGACTGACTGTGTATTACATGATGATGGATTCTCCCTATATAAATTTATGTTCTCTTTTAGTTTTACAATTTAATCACTTAGGATTAAGAAAGACCATACTTTTACAAGAAAAATAAAACCATACTTGCCAAATTTCATTGAAATATGAAAAAGTTATGGCCAGTTAAGAGAACACACTAGTACGACTGACTGTGTATTACATGATGATGGATTCTCCCTAAATAAATTTATGTTCTCTTTTAGTTTTACAATTTAATCACTTAGGATTAAGAAAGACCATACTTTTACAAGAAAAATAAAACCAATACTTGCCAAATTTCATTGAAATATGAAAAAGTTATGGCCAGTTAAGAGAACACACTAGTACGACTGACTGTGTATTACATGATGATGGATTCTCCCTATATAAATTTATGTCCTCTTTTAGTTTTACAATTTAATCACTTAGGATTAAGAAAGACCATACTTTTACAAGAAAAATAAAACCATACTTGCCAAATTTCATTGAAATATGAAAAAGTTATGGCCTGTTAAGAGAACACACTAGTACGACTGACTGTGTATTACATGATGATGGATTCTCCCTATATAAATTTATGTTCTCTTTTAGTTTTACAATTTAATCACTTAGGATTAAGAAAGACCATACTTTTACAAGAAAAATAAAACCATACTTGCCAAATTTCATTGAAATCTGAGAAAGTTATGGCCAGTTAAGAGAACACACTAGTACGACTGACTGTGTATTACATGATGATGGATTCTCCCTATATAAATTTATGTCCTCTTTTAGTTTTACAATTTAATCACTTAGGATTAAGAAAGACCATACTTTTACAAGAAAAATAAAACCATACTTGCCAAATTTCATTGAAATATGAAAAAGTTGTGGCTAGTTAAGAGAACACGTACACTAGTACAATTGACTATATGTATAACATGATGATGGATTCTTCCTATGTAAATTTATGTCCTCTTTAAGTTTTACAATTTATCATTTTAGATTAAGAAAGATCATACTTTTACAAGAAAAATAAATTCATACTTGCCAAATTTCATTGAAAAATAAGAAAGTTATGGCCAGTTAAGAGAACACACTAGTACGAATGACTGAGTATAACATGATGATGGATTCTCCCTATGTAAATTTAAGTCCTAGCTCTTACAATTTATAATTTTAAGTCTCAACTCTGTTTTAAGGAGGCTAGGGGGTCAACAAATTATTTTTTTATTAACCACCGGTTATAACTTAAATTTGGGGATATGATATCTTAAGCCGTCAACTATCATTTGTCAAAAAAAAAAAATTCATAAATTTTAGTTTTAAAATTTGATCATTTTATCATTTTTATTATACCTTTATATGGAGCTCTTCTTCTAAATGAGATCAAAATAGTCTAAAAATGGCCGCAACCACCCAGCCTCTTTAAGTTGTTATAATCTGCACCAGTAAGAACATTTTAATAGAAAAGGTCATATGTTATATGTAGGCATTCACAAATTAATTTGGTAAAATTAAAAAGAAATGTTGGAAAAGTACTCATGAAGATACAGTACATTTTAATCTATTTAATAAGAAATATATGAAGAAGTTGAGTAAGACATGTATGAATTCTTATTTATAAAAATAATTAGCAAATGATTTTGAATGAGCAAACCATTGTATTGTTTATTACCAAGAACCATACAGTTCATAGGTTTAACGTATATACATAAATCAGTTGTACAGTATATGTATAACATTTCAATGTCATTCGAACATTATGAAGCCTTACATCAGAGACATAAATAACAGTTATTATGTCTCTGCTTACATCCAAGTATTTGGAAATTTATCAGTATGTCAATGACCGTTTTCCATGGCAATAACACAATAATTATCAATTAGTAAAATTACAAAAAAAGTTAATTTTTCATTTTTTTTTTTTTTTTTTTTTGTATTTTCATCAATGAACACTTTGAAATGTGCTTTTTACTAGGAAACCTTAAAAAAAAAAAATTTAGAGTAGCTAGTTACTCTGAAACCAGCTATGTATACACAAAGGGATATAGTAAACAGGAAATGGTTCGTGTAATGATCAGTCTGTGTGGAAATGAATTCTTGAATATATGTATATACCGGGTATATCATCATATAGACTGAAACTCTGAAAGGTGTGAGAACATTCCTTCGGGCAAAATTCTCCAATATATTTTCAAAGGTGTGAAATAGGGATAATTCACTGATTTCAATTTAATTGATCTTTTACAAATTTATACAGATTTTCAGAATTAATAAATTTAAAATCAATCTGCAATTCATCCCTTTTATGACAACACTAATCAAAGGGTTTTAATTAAGAATGTTTTTCATGATTCAATACTCCAATTAATTAAAATCATAATAATTTAATAATTAGGTACTCATTGGTCATTAAATAATACATGGCTTCCTCTCTCTCTCTCTCTCTCTCTCTCTCTCTCTCTCTCTCTCTCTCCTCTGTATAAAATTATTGCACTTGCAGTTATTTTTTTTTTTTCATTTTTTTTTTATTATTTTTTCCCCCCAGAAAATTACAATTTTAGTTGCTGACAGGGTAAGTGGAATTAAAAAAAAAACATGCAGAGAGAGAGAGAGACAGCAAATCGCGACTGCTTTGATTTGGCTTGTTAACTTGCAATATATAGTAAGGCACGTGTTCATGTCATACAATTGTGTGAAATTAAATGTTTTCTATCTTATACATGCACCAATTTTTGTTTCTATATCAATTCTTATCTCTAAGTTCAGAGATTGTAGACAGAAGTGTAACACGAAACTAACGATAATTGCCTTTCAAACTTAGATGTTTCTTTCATTGTTTATATACCAAGTGTTCTCCGGAGACAGCTTTTGATACTTTTGAAGAATTTAAATCAAGATTCTAGAAATTGTCGTTTTTCTTTATTAAACTTTCAAAATAAAATGTTACTGTCAAAACTATTGTTAAATGAAAAATACACGAGCTTTTATTGTTTAGATGGGAAAATAATTTCAGGTTAATGAAATGACCATATGTATTTTAAATCTTTATCTTCGATCTTAGAAAGGGACGTAACTCTGTAAAGCGGATCGTATAATACTTATATTGTCCTCAGTAGGAAGAAGACTAGATTAGTAGATAGGATATGAGACATTTTGAAAGGAAGAATTAAAACTATTTTTTTATTAATCATTAATTTATTGATTAATACAGCCTTTAATTTTTTCGTAAACGTTACAAAAGATATTGACCATGATGACATCGAAACGCTAAATAGGTTTGGACGGAACCATTCATATTTTTGCGCAGGGGTGTCTTAAAATAAACGGAACGTGAATTTTTTTCTTATTTTTAATCCGAGTTGGATTCAACGGAAATTTCCTCAACCTTGTTGGTTTTATCTATTTTCATAATCTTACATTATGTTTGAATAATAATAATACAGCAACTAGAGTCTGGAGTTAAACCTACCCACCCCCTTTTGCTAACTTCCGAGAAACCAATATCTACACACCCCAGATCTACATAACCCAGTTGCGTTTTACTTCAGAACAAACTAACATTTTTAATGCTGAACAAACTGACACTTTTAATAAATAACTTTACATGTCCAGAGTTTGAAAACCCTATAGGAAAAAAAAGATGTGAAATATGATTAAGTTCCATCAAAATCAGATCTTAACAAGAACAATATTAAAAACTTTGAATAAAAAAAAGCGTACAATCTTTTGTATTACTCCTAGGTTGAGATAGAAATGTTGAACCATTATTTTAAAACCAGAAATTATAACATTCTTGAAAGTACATGTAGACTGCTCTCAGATGGGACTAGACGACTATTATGCAATATAAACAGGAAATGACAGGTGTCACTACTTAGGTATGGAACCGAATCCTTGTATATATACACGTCTGATGTACGTCTGGGTTACAATGTACCCCTCGGAATACAGCCCTGAGGGTGAATCTTACAATATATTTTCTATATAGTGTGTACAGAGTGGTTCGACCATGCTCTACGCGCTGAAGTTATTAAAAAATGATTGCATACATGTGACCCCCCCCCTCCCCCATACCTAGTACCATAAATACGCGATTTCCATGCATTTGTAATATGGGATAAAATATTATTGATATAGAATAAAATTTATAAAATATAGATTAATGGGGGTAGTGGGTCGTAAGAACTTTTGTTTAATGATTTAGACTTTGATATTCCTATCATGCATTTACAATCAAACAAGTCCGAAGATCGACCGGAGAGTCCATTATCCTCGTATAAAAAATACAATTAATTTTTTTTACAACAGACCGAGAAGAGTAAGGGGTATACTATTTTTGAGACATAAACGGGTGTGAACAAACAATCTCGATTGCATATCATGTGCTTGATAAAGGGGCCGAGCAAGGGACGCTTTACGCGATCGTACATATTAGGCCTAATATTTACATGTAATATGCTTGTAACGGTGGATTAATCATGTTAAATAAATAAATAAATAAATAAATAAATAAATAAATAAATAAATAAATAAATAAATAAATGAATGAATGAATGAATGAATGAATGAATGAATGAATGAATGAATGAATGAATGAATGAATATAAAGATCTACTTCAGGTGGGTCATCATGTATTCGGCACTTTAGTAAACGCTTCGCTTAATTAATAATCGGGATATATTACAACAAATATAAGATGTTTTAAATAGTTTAAGTTGAACTACAAAGATCTAACGGAAATAATTGTAAATATAATTACCGAAATTAATTAAGTGTAAATCGCTAAAATGAGTAAACCGGGCCCGCTACCCATTTTAGTCACCTTAAAAAGGACAATCGGCGATAATGATGGATTAACATAACATTTTAATTCAAAACTGTCAGCGAAGGCAAATCTTATAGTAATAAACTATGTCCGTAAATTTCATGAAGAAATAATGTGTATTCATCTCATTATTGTCAAAAACCCGGTTTTCAGTTTCGAAATTCCCGGCCGGCCCGGCCCGGGTTTCGCTACCCATTTTAGTCACACTACAGAAGAGCGGAAAGGAAGAAGACCACCTGTCTGGATGTACAGGCCTAATGATGGAATTAAGAACTTTATTTTAACAAGGATTAATTCACGCAAGTATTTAAATCAGTCTTATTGATTTGGCGTGTGTGAATTATTCCATTAACATCACAAAATGTCCAATTGGAATTCTGCTGTCAGTCAGTGTCTGAAGGAATTAGTTTTGTTTACATGTCAGTGATGTAAGTATTAGCATGCTATGAATTTGGGGGTAATTTCTTGCAAAACGGAATCAAGCTCTATATGATAGATATTAGAGGAATATACATGGTCAAAAATTAATATAACTTTTATTAGTTTTCTTAGTCTTACTCAACAGTCAATTTAGGGAGGAGGAATATCTGTCAGGGTGTCCCATGTATCAGTAGGGTATGTCACATTGTGCCTGTCTAAGGTTAATCAAGTTCAAGTTCAGTTTATTTATGGATTCTATAACATAAGGTCTGTGCGAATGAGTTCAATAATTAATCCCTGCATGTACTTTTATGGGGTACTCACAAAGGTGGAATTTTTTATCTTAACAACTGCAGTGATATAGATGTGAAATTTCTATTTTCCTTTTAAAAAACTGTGAACCAAAAATTATCACTTTGAAAACAAAGTACCAATCATACGACATGTATGGAAATACCTTATTGAAGAGTTACTGTAGCTCCAAAGTTTTTTTTTTCTAATTAGGTCAAACATGAATAAAGGTCAAGGGGTCAGAAATCATAGCATGCTCAGAAATATCTTGCAACAGACATATGAAAAATCTATCTCTTCTAAATCAAAGTCATAAGGAAGAATTAATATTTATGAAAAGTATGTCATACTTCAAGGTCAAGATATAATGGTAAAAAATAATGATAGTGTAATCTGTATTAAGAAAGGAATGATTCGCACAGGTAATACATGTACTATTTAAACATGTTGAAAGCCCTATCTCATCTCATTCAAAAGATATGACCAAAGTTTAAGTTTTTGTGACATTGATAAGCTGACCATTTAACAGATGACAGATGAATAAGATTTAATGTCCTCTTATTTGCTAAGGTGGGGGACAAAAATCAAAAGAACTCATCAAAAGGCATTGACTGACCTTGACCTGATAATGCATATAGATGCTTTCTGTAAAAATAAACGTCTTCTTACAATAATTTAGTTTATAGTTAGAAAGTTTAAGTATCATAAGAAAAAGAAATATCATGTTTGACATACATGTAGATCTATTTCAATGAAAAAAAGTGATATTGTCAGAATGAGATCAATATTGCCTGACTGCACCTTGCAGGATGAAAATTTAGTTTTAATAATTTCATAACTTCTTTTTTTCTAATTAGAAACCAAAGAATTTTCGATGAATTCCAATTATATATTACTAATAATTATAATGTACATGATCTATGTAAAGCCTAAATTGATTCGTTATCGAATATAGATTTAACAGTCGAGCTGGTTGATGACAGGTATAAACTTAAAAAAATTACTAGTAGTAAATAAGGTACCGTAAAGGCGTAGTACATGTATACAATGTATATGTTGTCTTATTTAATCATATTCATTGTACCTGCTTTTTTGGCTGATATTAAGTGGTTATTTCAGCTTTTTTTTTTATTCAGACAGCTAGAGTAGCATAGAGATGCAATTAATTTCATTTTTCATAATATTCATTCATTCATAAAAATAATAAAGATACCTAACCTTATGATAAAAAAAGAAGAATAAGTCAGATTGGAGATCAATATCTAAAGACATGATGGCGGATCTAAGGGAATACTGTAGGTTGTAATATTTTCATTCGTTTATTGCTTTTCTCATTTACCTAAGACAAAGCGACATGAGATATTTGTCTCATCTTTTTTAATTATGATTATGGCTAATTGATTTCAAACATTTAGCTTATAAGTCATGTATTATAGTCTAAATTTATGAGCGGTGGATCCAAGGGGAGTTGATATTTAAATACTTGTGGTGGATCAAAGGATACTAATGATTTTTGCAAATTTATTTCAAAGTTTAGTTAATATTTCTGTGTGTGATCATGATCTTAACTAAGAAGTTGTGGATCCAAGGCAAGTGGTTGATAGCCATAAGAGTTGTGGTGGATCACAGTAAAGGGAGTAGATAGATATTTGTAATAGGTCAAAGGATAATAATGATTATGGTTAATTGATTTCAAACATATAGCTTATATGTCATGTGTGATCAAGATCTAAACTTATAAGTGGTGGATCCAAGGGGAGTGGATATTTATCTTTTTTATTTGTTTGTGTTTGATCAAAGGTTATTAATGAATTGTGATCATGTCTAATTTATTTCAAACATTTAGCTCGTGATCTTAATTTTAAAGTGGTTGATCCAAGGCAAGTGGATATTATTTTTAAGTATTTGTGATGGGTAAAAGGACATTACTGATTCCGGCTAATTGATTTCAAACATTAAACTTACATGTCATGTGTGATCAAGATCAAAACTCATAAGTGGTGGATCCAAGGGGGGTGGATATTTATCTTTTTTAAATATTTGTGAATGATCAAAGGATATTAATGATTTATGATTATGGCTAATTTATTTCAAACATTTAGCTTTTATGTCAGGTGTGAACATGATCTTAATTTAAAAGTGGTGGATCTAAGGGGAGCGGATATTATTTTTAAATATTTGTGGTGGGTAAAAGAATAATAATGATTATGGCTAATTTATTTCAAACTTTAATCTTACATGTCATGTGTGATCAAGAACTTAACTTATTAGTGGTGGATCCATGGGGAGTGGATATTCATTTTTTAAAGAAATATTTGTGGTGTATCAAGGATATTAATGACTATGCCATATTCATTAATATCCTTGATATGGCTGATTGATTTTAAGCATTAAGATTATATGTCATGTGTGGTCATGATCTAAACTGATAAGTGGTGGATCCAAGAGGCATAAATATTTTATTTTTAAATATTTGGGTGAATCAAAAGATTTTAATAGTTGTACTTTGTGATTATATATAACTGAATTGAGTTCCATTAATTAAATATGTAGATATATTGCACATGAATTAAATAAATCCAATCTTATTAGTGGTGAATGCAAGGGGAATGGAGATTTTAAAAAAATCCACAAACTAGACATCATATAAACCTAACATATATAAATATACATTAGTTAAGGAAAGAGACCCTCTTTGGACACTGTGAATTGGTTGCTATTGTGTTGGTATTAAATTTTCTTGTTTCATTTTTTTAAATATTCAGATTAATGGTCATCGATCAAGTAATCTGTGAAGAGTTTTATGATGTCATGAATGTTTCATTTTGGGAGGCAACTGCCTTAGAAACCTGTTTTCATATAAATCTTCTTTTACATAAGCAAAAATTTGAAGAATGAATACTTGAAAATTTGAAAAATAATAGATATTTGTTATAACTATCCACTTTTATAAAATGAGAAACAGAGAAGATACTAATGAACCATTAGTCCAAGAAAAAAAACCAAGTTTTTAGGAATTATCTTACAGTAAATATATCAATACATGGGATTTAAAACCCCATGATAAAGAAACGTGGGAGAAAAAACCCCATATGACAATATAAGCAACATATGGGTTTAAAAAACCTACATTGATTTTCGTGGGGTTATTTCCCCCATGGGGTGAAAAATAAACCCCATGGGGTTTTTGTGGGTTTTTTTGTGGGGTATTTTTAAGTTCATGTTTCCCCATGGGATTTTTGTTTTTGAACTCAAATATCTCAAAAACTAGCAGAAAATGTTGAATTTTTTTTTTCATAAATCAATTTGATTATAAAAACCCCACCATTTAAAAAAAAACCTAAGATGATAGCTTTAAAGGAAAAGGGTGCGCAAGTTCGGAAAAATGTCCATTCCGAAGTTGTCCGTCCCACTGTTATAGGATATGGGTAAAAGAAGGGGAAACTTTTCCCTTTCTTTTTACCTGCATTAAATTATTTCTATGTCTTCTCGACTCCCTGCTCTTGGTTGGAGTGGGGAGAATATAACTCTCTCATTCCCTTGCTGGGAGAGGGAGACATAGGATAGGGAAAAAGATAGGAAACTTTTCCCTTTCTTACCTGCCCTATTCCTATGTCGTCTCGACTCTCTGCTTCTGAATCCCATGCTAGGAGAGAGTGTGGGGAGAGAGAGAGTGTGGGGAGAGAGAGAGTGTGGGGGGAGAAAGAGTGTAAGGAGAGAGGAGTGAGTGTGGGGAGAGAAAGTGTGGAGAGAGAGTGTGTGTGTGTGGGGGGGGGGGGGATGGGAGAGAAAGTGTGGGGAGAGAGGAAAGAGTCGGGAGAGAGAAAGGGGAGAGCGTGGGAAGAGAGGAGGGTGAGAAGAGAATGGGGAGAGAAGAAAGAGAGTGGGGAGAGAGAATAGAGTGGAGAGAAAAGGGTAGTGGGGATAGAGAGTGGGGAGACACTCGAGAGAGACTAGTCAGGGAGAGAGGAGACATGGTGTGGAAAGAGAGTGAGTCGGGAACAGTAAGAGAATAATGAGAGGGTTGTTTGTAGGAATATAATGGAGCAGGGATAATAGTAAAAGAGAGAGGTGGAAGGGAAGAAAATAGAAAGCTGTTGGGATTGAGGAAGTGGGAGAGAAGGGCAAGTGGGGGAGAAAGTATTGGGGGGGGGCAAATTCTACAAACATTGATTACAAAACTTTACAGAAAGCCGAACATTTGAAAGTGTAGCTCTTCATGTGTTCTAATACTATAGCTAGTGCTAACAAATCAATAAAGGAAGAGGAAAACAGCAACTGGATCTGAAACCCTTTTTTAAGTCTCCTGTACCCAAAGGAGAGACAGTGTTTGGGATAATAACTGTCTGAATGTCTGTCGCTCAAATCTTTTTGATGTTCATTCTGTTAACTGTTCACTCAATTGTTAATATCTTATTGACCCTGAAGTTTGGCCTATCTTTCAAAAACTTATCCTTGGCTTTAACTTTTGAACAGGTGGTGCTAGGTCTTCATATTTCACATTTCTTAGAAGAACACCTTACTTTGGGTACCGACATAATTATTATACCACTCGCTTGAAAAGCGGGAGGGTATATAGTAATCGGTATGTCCGTCCATCCGTCCGTCTAGCTGTACGTCCGTCCGTCTGGCACGCTTTTTGGTGCCCATCTCTTATCCGCAACTTGAATTCACAGAATCTTTAGTACATATTGCCATTGTGCACCTCCAATTTTACTTTTTGATCCGACACATATTTTGGGTTTCCCACAGCAAAACATGGACAGTGACATCATATTCATTTGGAGGGGGGGGGGGTCATTTAGTGAGCTCATTGCTCACAATACGTCTTAGTTTAATTTGCATTTAAGAAAATTGAAAATTTTCTAATCTTCGCTATGTTGCCATACGAGGACATCAGTGTTTAACAAACACATCTTGTTCTGTGCATTACCTGTGACAAGATATTTCCGAGCATGATTTCTGACCCCTTCACTTTGATCTTCGCGATTGATCTAATCTTCAAAACAATCCACGTCGGTACTAACTTCTGAATGACATACATGATAGGGTTTTCATATTGGACACAATATGTCATAAAAATGACGTCATCCACAAAGACACGGAAAGCAGTGGACCACAATTCATTGATTTTGCTTGTTGTTACTGCGACCAATGCATCATGTTGTAAATTGATTTTGAATTAAATGCAAAATGTATCATGATTAATAACATGATACATTTTGCATTTAATTTTTTTATTTTTATTGAATGAGGGTCCATTATGACCCACCTTCCACTCCGAATTTGTAAAGCCGCTAATCGAAGAATTACTCAGCATTAAAATCTAGTTTCTGTTGTAAAATGAAGTATGATTTATATATCGTAGAGTTTTTTTTTAATTACCGGATTTTGCGTTAGGAAAAACTCTATTGGGAAGTCATGCGCGGATCTAGAGGGGGTCGAGGGGGTTAGCCCACCCCCTCCTGGAATTTTCAAGGTTATTAAATTTATATACCAGGTACTAAAGCAAGAAAAAAGTTACCTTGGACCCCCCCCCCCTCAGAAAACGCAGACCCCCCTGGTAAACGCGAATACGTGTTAAATTGGTATGAAAAGTAAAAGGTTTCTGTTTCAAGCAGTAGAAGTCATCGACTACCCCCCCCCCCCCCCCACGAAATAGGTTTTTGAAGTTTGGGCGAGTTTAGGCTTTTATTTTTATTTGGTTTGGGGTGGACCCCCCCTGGAAAAAAATTCTGGATCCGCGCCTGGAAGTGGATTGGGATCGATGAGGTATTGCATGATTTTACATTTTCATTTACATTAATTTTAAAATTGATATCAAAATGAATGACAACACTCCGTCAAACAATTTTAATTATTTTTCTTTAATTTTGTACATACGTGGTTTTTCCAGTGTAGCTTCCCGATTTTAATAGTTTTACACTGGGAAGATTGCGCACTATGTCATAAATAAAGCAATATCCAATATATATACCAAGAAAACTATTATATTTTTTTTAAATGAATTTCTCAGTTCATTTTAAAAAGACTCCTAACAACTTTTAAGCAAATGGATGCAAAATCTTCCCCAAAATTAAAAAAAAATTTAATTTAATTATTTAAAAATTAATCTCGGGAATACGTGCACTGTAAGACCCCCCCCCCCCCCCCCCCCCCCCCCCCCAAAAAAAAAGGAGAATAAAAGTAAAACACACATAAAATTAATAAACTGCATAGCTATATCAATAAATTACTGAAACGTAAAAATAAAAATATAAAAAAAAATATCTATTCTTTTACACTATCATACATATGTATAAAATAATCCAAGACACACTACCAGTGTTTAATTTCCTGTCTAATTACTTTTTAACGATCTTAAATTCATACATGTAGAAAAAAAAATATAAATACATCTTTAATTCTTGTTTTATTAAAAAAAAATTGAGCTGTTGAGTGCGGATATTTATTGGATTATCTGCCCCTTAAAAACCGGCTTCCGCTAGGTGTAGAGAAAGTCCAAGTGCCACAGAAGCATTTGGATTGAAAACCCGTTGAAGGGTTATAATCCATTCAAGGTATTGTATATTGTGTTTTTCTTGCTCTTAAACATGATTATCTTTACCAGAATCTACAAATAATCCCATGATATGTAATATATTGTTCACACTTTACCAAAACATCCTGGACACCCAGATTTTATATGCGTGTATTGAGGATTGCACATGCTGTTGACACATGTGGTGTAATCACAGTAATGAACATATTTCAATAAGTTATTCATAATCAAAGAGATCAAGGCCTTGTTAAGGTATCGGTATGAAAATCATGATTTTCATTTATTATTTCCGAAACAATAACATGATGAAAATGATAAACTAAACGTAGATCTAATTAGCAGCTGTGTACCCGAATTTTCTCAGTGATTGAATTCTACGAGGGGAAGTTTCATTAATTCCTGAACCACTCGCAATCTTGAAATTATTCTAGCAAACTTTAATGAATCAACCATGTTACCATGTTTTTTTTTCTTCAAAAATTGAAAACGCAGAGCGCCTTGCTCTGTATATATTTTATTTCAATTAAACATCATAAACACATTGAAGGAACTTTAGATCAAACCAACAAACAACAAGGAAGCAGCTTAATATCCCAATCTTACCAAACAATTGGAAACAGTGTTTATTTTAATGCAAAATGGTGTACTTTAGACCATGAGATCATCCCAAGCCAATTGACAGGAATCTCCTAACAACTTTTACCATTGTTTACTCGAAAACAAATGTAACGGGAGAGGAGGAAATGCAGCGGACCAGACCGGGATTCGAACCCGGGCCCCCTGAAACTCCGGTCAGGTGCTCTACCAATTGAGCTATCTGGCCACTGGCGATCGAACCCGGCTGACCGCTACATTCCTCCCTCCTTAAAGGTCTTTGGCCCTCCTAAGACCTCAACCCAGGCTCATCCCTGGCAGGTCTTTCACCTGTCAATTCCAGGGCATGGCACGGCACCAAATGTAACAGGAGAGGAGAAAATGCAGCGGAACAGATCGGGATTCGAACCCGGGCCCCCTGAAACTCCGGTCAGGTGCTCTACCAACTGAGCTATCTGGCCACCGGCGATCGAACCCGGCTGACCGCCACACATATGTTAAAATATTTACAGCGAAATAAAAATAAGAAAGGGAAATTTATTTCACTGTCTATAAATATTAGTAATTACAAGTTGAAAATGTTTTAATTTTACTTTGAACTCATAGACCGGGTTTGAAAGATGAATTAGCAGAAAAATGTAGAAAGTATTTTTTGACAAGAAAATATGTATATTTATTATATTTTTGTTATCTTATTTGTAGGTAAAATGTCCAGAAAAAATGACAAATCGACAGCTCCGGCTGACAAACTGACTCGTATAGCCATTGTGAGCAATGACAAATGTAAGCCGAAGAGATGCAGACAGGAATGTAAAAAGTCATGTCCTGTTGTTAGAATGGGTAAGATCTCTAAACCTAAATGAAAAGAGAGGACAATACTAAGTCCCATAGTTGAGATGTGCTTACTTTTATAAGGAATATCTTTATCAATGCAACATTGGGTAAAGTTCAAGTTAATTCAGAAAATTTAATTTTAAAATTGAAAGAATCTAAGTTTATTTACTCAACATTTGACTGTTTAATATTATGTTGTTGAGAATTGTGGTTATGTATTTATATCAGTTTGAAAAAAAAGATGAATGTCGCTTCTTTTTTTAATCTAAGGTAAAAATATCTCTTTCTACATGTTGTAATGATAAATTTCTTGTGTAGGAAAATTATGCATAGAGGTCACTCCTGCAGACAAAATAGCTTTCATTTCTGAGGAGCTCTGTATTGGATGTGGTATATGTGCCAAGGTAAGCTGTCTCAGAAGAATTCTTTTTTAAACATTATTATCTTATTAATTAATAAATATTCTTAATTGACCATCAAAATATTCTATATAAATTAAAAAGAGGCATCTTAACATCTTAAGAATGTGCAATGCATCTACAATGAATGCATGGACAATTATGAACATACAGATAGAGAATCATTCTTTGTATTCAAGGTTATAAATATTATATTTCTTAAATATATTTCTACTTTTTATCATGTTTATGCACTAAATTTAATATAAGGTATCCTGTAGAATTTTCATAAATGTTTGTGAAACTATGGACTGATCATTTACACTGGAGAAGCATAGCACACATATCTCCAAATACTTTTTTTCAGAAATGTCCTTTTGAAGCTATATCCATCATCAACTTACCCAGTAATCTGGAAAAAGACACAACCCACCGATACAGTGCTAATTCCTTCAAACTTCACAGGTAAATCCTGCAACTCAGTAACAGTTTAAGATCTCATCATCTCATTTTATAAGTGATGTAATGGCCTAAAAAAGTACAATGCTTATCACACACAGTAAAAAGGGTTAGGTGGGGTAAATAGTGATGGAAATGTTTGTTGGCCTACATGTATCAGTTTGTTTCAACTTGCCATTATAATTGATATGGTAGCAGGGTATCATTGTGAGCTCATTCCTTACTGTAACACTGGTATTCACACTGACATTTATTTAGTTTATCAATTAGTTTAGTTATATGCACAAGTATTCTATCTTAATCAATATTTTCACCTTTTTTCCGTCTAGACTTCCGATTCCCAGACCTGGAGAAGTGCTGGGATTGGTCGGCACCAATGGTATTGGAAAGTCCACAGCGCTGAAAATTTTGGCAGGAAAACAGAAACCAAACTTAGGCCGCTTCAATGTAAGAATTAGAAACCATTTAGATGTAAATGGAATGCATGCCATAGGGTATCCTTTTCTGTATTAATTCTTAAAGACCAAGGCACAGTTAAACTTGGTTACCAAGAAATTGCCTGTAGGAAAATGTATGTTATAAGGAAACTTTTATGAATCCTGTTGAAGGCTTTGCACTTTGTTTCTTATACAGATATAAAGGTCTTTGATATACACTTGAATAGTTAAGCATCATAAGGAAGCAAAATTGGACATGCATAATTACAGGCATGAAAATTCATATTCAGTTGAAAAAAAAAATTGAGAAATGTTAATATAACAAACATAATTTTCAAAATCTTTTCAAAGAGAAAACGGTGGGAAATTATGATAATTTCTTATATTTAAGGAGTTTTGCTGGCTGTGTTAATTGTATAGTGTTTATGTAGAGGTTGCTAAATGTTTTACATTTTACATATACAGTTGTTTGGCCAGTTCCGAATAAGAAACCGATTCGGCTGAGCTATAAATATACTAGACATTATTTCAAAATTTAAGTGTTTTGTCAAGGTAGTTCGATGACTTGTGGAATTAAATATTGTTTTATAAAAATTCATCCTGCCTTCAAAAAAATTTATTTCGCAAGTTACCATAGGTGTCATTTTTACCAGTTACGAATAAGCCGACGAGTTCCGGATAGCCCAGAGATTCTTATTCAATTCAACCCTAAATTAAAAAATATACGTCCCAGATGTTATCCATTGGC
>NW_026933162.1:0-35000 GCF_032062105.1 Saccostrea cuccullata
ACTAAGATACATAGAATTTTGCATCGGTTTTTTTATTTCAATGAACGGTATTGCCACGGTTACTAAAAATAGAATTTTCTATGAAATTCCTTTAAAACGCTACTCCTTCTACAGTTTCCGTCTGATTTCAATATAACTTGGCACACAAGTAGACTACATTAAGATACATAGAATAGTGCATCGGTTTTTGATTTCGATGAACGATGTTGCCATTGTTACTAAAGATAGAATTTTCTGTGAAATCCCTTCAAAACGCTACCCCTTCTACAGTTTTGGTCTCAATTAAGTATAACTTGGCACACAAGTAGACTACACTAAGATATTTTCTGTGAAATCCCTTCAAAACGCTACCCCTTCTACAGTTTTGGTCTGAATTCAGTATAACTTGGCACACAAGTAGACTACACTAAGATACATAGAATAGTGCATTGGTTTTTGATTTCGATGAACGGTGTTACCATGGTTACTAAAAATAGAAATTTCTGTGAAATTCCTTTAAAACGCTACTACTTCTACAGTTTTGGTCTGATTTCAGTATAACTTGGCACACAAGTAGACTACACTAAGATACATTGAATAGTGCATCAGTTTTTGATTTCGATGAATGGTGTTACCATGGTTACTAAAAATAGAATTATCTGTGAAATTCCTTCAAAACGCTAATCTTTCTACAGTTTTAGTTTGATTTCGAAAGAAGTTGGCACACAAGTAGACTACACAAAGAAACATAAAATAGTGTTTTTGATAAGTACAAACCAGTAGAGCTACAGTCTCGACAGAGACTTTTGGGTTTTTTTAAAATTAATTTTTCTCTAATTTATTCCAGATTGCATGCCAGGATGTTCTAGAAAGAGGAAATTTGGTATGATTGGAATTCATTTTTTACAAAATTTATAATTTGAATAAACAAACATTACCAATTTAATATCCATGTATCTTGGTCTTTTAAAATGAGGATTACCTCATTGTCTCTCACATTTTCATATTTAAAAGAAATGGACTAAACTCTAAATAAAGAGGTCGGTTCACTTTATGCATAAAATGGCCCTGTGTATATATCGATTGATTGATCAACACTTGATTTTCCATTTGAAGCATTAAAATAAAAAAAGAGACTTAGTGCTTTCATATCATATTAAAAAGTCCACGTCTTGGAGAATTGGCTTTATAAAGTTGCAATGTTCTTGGATTTTTAGGTAAATATGTATAATTGAGTATTCAGTGAAGAAAAATAATATGAGCGCACTCTCTGATCTAAAAAATAAAACATGTCTTTTAATCCTCAGAAACAGTTCTATCATTTACTAGTTGCATATTTTAGATCAGAGGTTGCGCTCTATATTAAATATCGAAAAATAGCTTTAAAAATTGGCCGTTTTTGTAGACTTTTTCAGAATATTAGGAAATTGACGCATTTCGTGACGTCATAATGCATTGACTAGCCAGAAAATTACGTCATTTTTTTTTTTATAGAAACGCAGTCACCAAAGATCTGAGAGATATTCAATGCATTGTTAACTAAAATTATGCAGTTTCAGTTTAACAGGGCCAAATAAGGCAAAAGTGAACCTTGTTCTTTTGAAGGCCTACCCCATTTTAATCACATCATATGAGCATTGGGAACTGTCAAGTTTCTTCTGAATATAATACTTTGCTTTGACATTTATTTACATACAACAAAATATTTTGTAGATGAGCCACTTGAGGGATGTGATGCACCATCAATTGGTTAGTTATATCAAATGATGTGAAAATTAAATTTCTATACTACATTTATTTAAATTATAAAGTTTGGGATAAGATAGTCCCTTTGGACCTCTTCGTCTCGGTCGTTCCCCTTCGAGCTTAAGGCGGCTTTACACGGTAATACAAGTCGTATACGACTTGTCGTATACGGCAAAATATTACTGTGTGAAATACGCTAATACTTGTATTATACGACTTTCTAAAGTCGTATCTGACAGTTTTTCGAGTAGAGCATGTTCCTATTCTGTACGACAAATCGTATACGACTTTCTGGATCCAACCAATGAACGGCTTGAGTTTTTAATTTATTCATAAGTGTCTGGTCAACGAAAACATGGATAAAGACATGAACCTGCAACAAATATAGAATTTTTTGGTAAATAATTTTATACGTTGATTTATAATCATTAAATTCTATAAAGTAAGAAAAGGTTCACGCTTGACTTGGAAACTTATGAAACTACATTTTCAATATAAATGCACCCATTCGTAAATAAAAAAAAATATTTTAAAAAAGAACTTTTATGAAAGTTACTTATATTTTTTTTATTGTGCTCTTTTAAACTGTATAAAAAAAACTTACTTAAAACATTGCCATTTAAATGTTCAAAAGTTACCTATTATTATTATTATATTATTGACGCATTTACTTTCTTTTCATTGGGTTTCTTTATAATGAAAAGCTCTCTTACAAAATCTCTTATATTCCACACATTTTGTATGGTAGATATTTTATTTAGTTAGTTTAAAAAAAGTTAAGTAATCATAAAAATATCATAATACGAGATATAAATAGTATTGGAATAATTCAAAGTGTAACAAATATAAATTCAAGGAACTTACTGTATGTGTGAATATTCATTATACACTGATAAAAAATGGCTCACATGAAATTCATGCAATTACTTTTTATTTGCAGATGATGCAAAAATCATGTAAATAATAATAATATATAAAATATTTTATGTGACTATCATTTGAATTGGTTTGTTCAATATTCATATTTAATATTTTTCATAACTTTTATATTTATGTTTTTCATGTGATATGCTCTTTATTTAAAATTCGTATGAAAATTATGTCAAATAAAATTGCATACTTTTCACTTTTACAAAGGCTTTCGGATTTGGGCGTTTTATTCATTTGTATGACAATAGAGTTAAATAGAAATCTGTTGAACCGTGTGGACAGGTGAGGAACATATTACAAAAGTTGTATACGACAAGTTGTATACGACTTGTATTACCGTGTAAAGCCGCCTTTAGTAACACAAATAAGATGATCAATTGTTGCATTTACTTGTAAAAATATATATATTTACACAGGAAGCGAAAAAGCGCGAACAAAAATATGACATTGAATTTTCTTCTTCACAATAATTGTGAAAGAGAGTTGAAACTATTGAATATAGTCTGCTCCGGGATCGGGATCGAGATTCCGAAGAGCATGGTGGGAAACCAGATAGGTGTCAAAATTGATTAAATATTGTTTTGAACCGTTGGACTTTAAATGGGCATTGAAAATGATAGGAGTGGAAGAATGGAGAGTACGTGTCGGTTTGTGTCGTGCACCCTTCTAAGCGTGTGAAGCAAAAAGACTGTTGTCCGCCGACAGCATGGCTTCAAGTGCAAAAATGGCGGTCAGGGAGACTACTGACGATAGCGTTGTTACTATTTAGTTTATTGTTGTTGTCGGGGGATGTTGAAGCGAATCCAGGACCGACTGACCATGGACATGAACAGCAGAGACTGACAAGGAATACAACGCAAAGATAATTGCCGTTTGAAAGAAGGATATGGAAACGAACAGTATTCAATCTCAACGTCCATTAAACAAAATAATATACAATATAAGAGCAGCGCAAACACGGACCTCCGAAATATCAGAGGTGGGATCAGGTGCCATGGAGGAGTGAGCATCCCCTGCCGACCGGTCACACCCGCCGTGTTCTCGTTGTCATAATCAGGAAATAACGGAAAAAATCCGTGGTCAATTCAGTGTATAAATAATGGATAATAATAATAAAAAAAAACAACCACCATCATCGCCAGGCGGACATACCGGTCAGTCACATGATTTGGTAAAAATTATTCGCGAAATAAAGGATGAGTTAAAAGAAGAGCTGAAAAGTATAAATAGTAAACTAGAGACAGAAATTACAAAGTTGAATCAGAAGCTCGACAGGGTGCTTGAGACTAACGATAGGCTTGAGATCAATATGAAAAAGCTTGAAGAAGAAAACGGAACACTCAAAGCCAAAGTAAGGCGGTTCGAAGATCAAAGAAGAAGGGATAATCTGATCGTATGGGGGATAGACGAAGACCAGGAGGAAGGGGAATCATGGTTTAATTGTGCAGAAAAAGTAAGACAAGTGTTTAAAGATACCCTTGGTATTCAGAAAGCAGATGATGAGGACAAAATGGTCATAGAGAGAGCTCATAGGCGTGGAAGAAATAAAAAAAAATGGTACAAAAGCAGGAGGTATCTTTGTAAAATTTTGTAGATGGAAAAACAGAGAAACAAGTTCTTGAAAAAAAAAGCTGAAGAGAAAGAAAGATGAACCAGCAAACCTGATTTCGATAAGTGAAGACTTCAGTTCAGAATCACGAGAGGTTAGGGAAGGACTGATAAAGCATATTGAAAACATGCGCAGTAAATACGAAAAGGTAGCGTTGTCGTACGATAAGATTATCGCAGATGGAAAATTTTTTAGATGCAACCCGCGCACAGAGGAACTATATACGGTGGGAGCACCCAAACCATCTTTCGCAATGCATGCAGCCATAGACGAGTATGACGAGAAATAACAAGGAGGCCAAGGCCCTGTAAAAGAGGTGAAAATGATCATGTGGAACATTGGGGGTATAAGGAAATGGCTAGAAAGACAAGATGCGGCTAACTTTGTAATGCAGAATGATATTATCTGTCTGTAAGAAACATGGGCGAGTTCTGCTCAAGATTGTAAAAGTGTCTTTCCAGTTTTTGATGAATACTGTAATATAGGGTGAAAAAGATCAGTGCATGGCAGAACTCCACAGGGTATAGCAGTGTATGTAAGAAGAGATAGAAAAATTTGTAAAAAGATGGGTAAAAAATATAATGTCTATCATTTTAGTGTTTGATAAAGAATTGTTTGAGACTGATAAGGATGTTGTTATGGTTGCCTGTTATTTTCCACAAGAAAACTCTAGTTTTTATGAAGATAAAAATGATACAAATGGTGTGCATTTATTACATGTATATAGTGAATTGTTAGATTTTTTGAGTGACATTAAAGAAGAGGTCTGTGTAATATGCAAAGGAGATTTTAATGCCCGTATAGGTAATATGTTAGATTTTGATGAGAATGAAAAATATGTCCCAGTTATTGGTGTAGACATAGTTGAAAATGCTACTTTTTCATACCATGAAAATCACGTGATAAAGGCATTAATAAATTCGGAAAAACACTGATTAATATATGTAAGTCATTACAGTTACATGAAATGGAAGATCTGAAAGTGATACTGAAGGGCAGTATACATACATATCTACAAATGGTAAAAGTGTCATTGATTACTTTTTATTGTCTGTAATGTTTTTTTTTTTCTTTTTTTTTTATTTTATTGTAAATGATTCTGACATATCGGACCATTTTCCATTGACTTGTATTTTTAAAGTGCCGAACCCAATGATAAGATTTAGAACCAAAGGGAGGGGATCTTGTTAGATTTAGATGGAAAGAAGATAAAAGATCATATTTTGTTGAAAAATTTAACTCAGATTATGTAAAGGCATGTTTGTCCTAGTTAGATACAAACTTAAGAAATAGTTATGTAAACAATGCCGTACAGTTAATTACAGATATATTACAATATTTCGCATTAGAAATGAAATGGGATAAGAAACCTATGATATTAGAACAGCCTAAATGGTGGGATAAACAGTGTGAAGAAGCTAAGAGAGGAAAAAGTCGTGCATTAAACACATATAGGAAAACAAATTCAGAGGAGGATCTAAACAATTATAAATTACAAAGACAAAAATTTAGAGATTTATATCACTTTAAAGAATCTCAGTTTAATCAGTTACAGATTGAAGGGTGTCTAAGTGAACATGATACAGGAAACATGTGGCAAGCTATAAAGAAATTGACAAGAGGTACTTTCAAAACTAATATTTCAAATACTGAGTGGATTTATTATTTTAGAACCTTATTAGACTCTGTTAAGTTTGATATAGATATTGTCTTTGAATCAGAGGCCAACATTTTTCTTAGAGAACTTGAAGATGGTAATGTAAAAAATAAAGTTGTTGGATTGGATAAACCTAATGAATTATAGGAAGTAAAAGATGCACTCAGTGAAATGAAGAATAATAAAGCGCCAGGAATTGATGGTATAGTGACAGAAATTTATAAAAACTCTTGCAGGCACGTAGCATCGTTTTTGAAAGTGGGGGGTTGGGGCAACCTGAGAAAAAAAAATTTCTAACCTAAAAAGTTGACAAGGAAAAAAAAAAGGGGGGGGGATTACCAAAACTCGAAAATCCTATAAAGGGGGGGGGAGTGGACAACTTTTTCCAAGGCAAACTTCCTCTCACTGTCAATTTTTCCTATATTTCCTTGCTATGTATATACTGTGTTAACAAGTTGGGGGGGGGGGGGCAACCGCTTTTCAATAGACATTTTCTATGATAAAGGTAATGTTAGGGGAAAAAGTGGGGGGACCACCCCCCCCCCCCCGGATTCTACGTGCCTGTCTTGATCAATTATCACAATACTTTGTAAAATTATTTAACACTATATTAGAAAAAGGTACTTTTCCAAGTGAATGGGGTAAAGCTATTATATGACCTATGTACATGAGTTGAGATAAGAGTATAACAGAAATTTTTAGAAGAATATCATAACTGAATGTCATCAGTAAAATATTTACTAAAATTTTGAATAACAGATTAACTAGTTGGGCAGAATATGAAGGAGTATTGTTTGAACAACAGTCTGGTTTTAGACATACACGTTCTACTATTGATAATTGCCTTGTTCTTCAAGCAAGTGTATATAAATATATTAGTAAAAGCAAAGTTAGAATGTACTGCATGTTTATAGATTTTTCCAAAGCTTTTGATTGTGTTCAACATTATATGTCAGTACAAATATTTTATTGCTTTTTAAGTCAATGTATTCCCAATTAACATCATGTATTAAAAATCTAAATCTTATTTCAGACATTTTTCAGTGTTATATAGGTACAAGACAGGGTTGTATGTTAAGTCCTTTATTATTTATCATTTTTATTGGGGAACTTACAGAATTATTAGAATAAATGTACGTAAAGGCATATAATATTGATGAGACATATCCTAATATTAAACAGTAACTTTTTGCTGATGATGTAGTTAACTTTGCAGATACTGTTTTATGCAAAATCTTTTACGTGAAAAGAAGAAAAACACTTGCTGTGGCCTCCAACTCGACGTTTAGATATATATCGACGACGTATTGTCAATTAATAATGATAATTTCCATTCATACGTCGACACGATATATCCTGGTGAGCTTGAGATAAAAGATACCACAGAGTCCGACACTTCTCCTTCATACTTGGATATTTTACTTGAAAAAGACACTAATGGTAATCTAACAACCAAGCTATATGATAAACGTGATGACTTTAATTTTTCTATCGTCAACTTCCCTTACTTATGCAGCAATATACCTTCATCGCCTGCATACGGAGTATTTATATCTCAGTTAATTCGATATGCAAGAGCATGCTCTGCGTATGAACAGTTTCTTAAACGAGGTAAATTATTGACAAGCAAGTTGATGAAACAAGAATATCAACAGTCTCGTTTAAAGTCATCATTTCGTAAATTCTATGGTCGATACAATGACCTTGTCAGCAAATACAATTTATCATTGAATGAAATGCTGAATGGCGTTTTTCATACCAATTGTTAGTCCATTATTTATACACTGAATTGACCACGGATTTTTTCCGTTATTTCCTGCTTATGACAACGAGCACACGGCGGGTGTGACCGGTCGGCAGGGATGCTCACTCCTCCATGGCACCTGATCCCACCTCTGATGTTTCGGAGGTCCGTGTTTGCTCTGCACTTTATTTTGTATATTTGTTTAATGGACGTTGAGATTGAATACTGTTCGTTATTTCCATATCCTTCTGTTATCAACTTACAAAATCAAATTAAAGCGTTAGAATAATTTTGCTACAAATATGGCATGAAAATAATTTTACAAAAATCAAAGATCATGGTGTTTAGACGTGGGGTATGTCAAAAAGTACAGAAAAATGGTTTTTTGATGGAAGAGAAATTGAAATTGTATCATTTTACAAATACCTAGGGTTATATTTTACAATTACAATGTCGTGGGAATTGACAAAAAAGTCTCTGTGTGTGTCAGCAGAAAAAGCATTGTTTATTGTATATAAATTTATGAAAATGTACAATGCATCATATAAACAAATCTTTTGCATTTTTGATAGAATGATTGAAGTACCTATTTTGACTTATGGTGCTGAAATATGGGGGTATGAGTTATCTAAATGTATTGAATGTATACATACAAAGTTTTGTAGAAGAGTTTAAGACTAAAGAACAATACACCTGAAATAGTTGTACTATGAGAATTAGGGAAATACCCTCTTATGATACAGTACTTTAAAAAATTATTGCATATTGGTTAAAAATACTTTGTATGGAAGATGATAGATACCCAAAAAGGATGTTACTTATTATTACTTCACTTAAATAATGTAGGTAGAACTAGAGGTAACTGGGCATCAGAGGTGAAGTCAATGTTATTTAGATATGGATTCCACTATGTATGGATTTATCAAAGTGTAGGGGATAATGTATTATTTTTAAAAGAGTTTGTAAAAAAGTCCAGGATAACTTTATGCAAGAATGGCACTCCTCATTGAGCTCTTACAGTAAATTGGATTTTTATTGTAAATTCAAAATTCTTTTTGAACCAGAAAAGTATCTAGATGTTATAAAGCAATGTATCTTTTAGAGAATTAATCGATTTTAAGGTATTCCTAGAGAAAATAGATTTTTTCTCTTCTGTCAAATATCAAATAAAAATCTTAATGAAAATGAAAGTCACTTTATAGAAAATTGTGAATTATGTATGGATATTAGAGTAAACTGTAATATTTTGAAACACTTAAGATATATAAAAACACTGTGAATATGTTTATATATGGAAATGATGCAGTGTTAAATAATATGGCAAAATTTTTTTTTAGCTTTTAAAGAGAGGAAAAAGTTCATTGAAAATTTAAAACGTGATAATTCCCATAATGTATATTTAAAGTTTGTTCTGAAATTGTAAATATTACATTGTGAAATATATTGTACTCTGGGCCGGTGTCCTGCAATACTTAATACAATAAATATCTTGAATCTTGAAATTCTGTCTGTTCCCCATTCATTTGACCCTGTTATTTCAGGCAGAGTGAAGGCATTCTCTTTCTCTTGGTCAAAACTTTTTGTGTACAAAACAATGTAAGGACCCCTTTTGTGCATATAACAATACCAATGCTAAAGCAGCCTATATTTAATTCCTATTAACGATAACTCATAAATCCGCACTTAGTTTGTCATTTTTCACACCTGAGTTACCTGTCCTTAAACACATCTTTTCTGATAATTTCATGCACTTATAAATCTATCTATGTAATGTTTTTACCATATGTGCAACTTCAAAAATTTGTTGAAAGGCATAGGTAAAGTAAACATATAGCTAATTTACTTGCAAATTTATTCAGACGTCAGAAAACTAGTTTCTCGATCTGTTAAAATGACGAGAAGTAAATTTTTTTTTCAAAGAATGCGTGGTTTAGACTTAAATGTACTTTGATAATTTGTCCATATTTTAGGGGCATTATATCGTAATTACGTCCATGAACTACATGTATCTAATATATAATAACGTATGAATGTACTTAACCTTTGTGTTTTTTTTATTACAGACCTGATCTGGGAAAGGTTGCCAGAATAATTGCATCTTCTCCGAGTTTCATGTCCCTTATGTAATTCAATGCATGTTCCGCGTCTTGTAAGAATGGCACCAACTTGGGCAAGTACATTTCTCCATAACTTGGCCATTCAAGCTCCGTTACGTGTGTGCCATCCATGGTAGTAGTAAAGCTGCAGTTTCCCCTCTATGAATGAATTAAACAGGTCGAGACCATTACCTTATATGGAAGGCAATTTTCAACACGTGGCGATGTTTTCGTCACGCCTGTTCTCCAATCAAGTGAAAGAGTTCCTAAGCATAACAGTTTACCACATGTTTACGATTCAATGGCTACACGTGATTTTCGTCGGTTTACGTAACAAAATGTTAACTCGTAACCGGGAAAACTGTAGAGACGAATTATTTATAACCTTATTAGACAGAAATTGAAAGATCATATTCTGAAATACGAGGGGAGTTCAATAAATAATGTCATTAGCTCGATGACATACAAAATAGTAGTCATATGACATAAAGCTTGACTAACTCTCATTATTGAATCTTTTATGAATTTATAACAGTTTATATGACCACTTTTCGTCACATAGTTTTATCGTGAGAAGCTGGGAAACAGGGGCTACTCGAGACACTGCATTATAAATGAATGGTAAAGAATCAGTAAACTAGAGTGAAAATAAAAGCTACATTAAAGCTGCTGTAAAACTTGTTTAAAATCCCCAAAAAATATTCACTGAAATATGTTACATTTACAGCAACCGATGCCTGTTTTATAGACAGATTAGCAGTTGGATTTCAATGATAAAAAAATTATATGATGGGCATAAGAAATGGGAACCCTCCTTGCCAACAAAAATTATAACAACTTATGTACTGTTTGCCAAATTTCAACAAATAATATTTGATGTTGTATTATTGACTTTAAGACACATAGCCAATTTGATAGACATCATATCGGGAGTAGTTTACAATGTTTTTAAGAAACTTTATATAGTAATTAAGCTTGGTACTCTAAGGTCACCCTGTATTTTGAAAAATGAGTGAAAACGACAGCGTGTACAAAAGTCTTAACAATTATTTTAAAATATCAGTAATTGTAGTAATCCACGTTTGTTTTATATTCAAACAGATATTGGAACATGAATCTATTGCTTAAAACCATTAAAATAAAATTAACCATAAGATGTACTTGATATAAACGGCGCAGGTCTGTCAAGAGCAAAGGTATGCAAGACCACAAAAACAGATTTATATGCACTTTTCTTAAATATTAGTGGTATTATTGTTCAAATTCGTATTCGGGGAGACAGTTTAATATATGGAGGTGTCTAGTAAGCAGTTTTTTTGCAAAGAAATCGAAAGATTTATCAGAAAAAGGACCCAGAATCAGGAATCCTCTACATTGAATTTCTTCATAACAGCGTTTTAACCTGCATGCCCTAAAGAGTAAAGGGGTTTACGGGATAAACAGAAAGTTAATGTTTATTCACATTAACAATATTTGCCAGATCTTTGACCTTTTGACTTGTTTCTATTTCCAAACTTGAATAAAACACCTTTCAGAAGGGAAAAACAAGTCCAAGAAATCATTGGATCTGCCATTTTCCAGTATACTAAGGGTCATACCCAAAAATGAGTTCTAAAAACAATCAGAAATCGGATAAAATATGTAACGGACATGTGTTTGAGTCAAAATAGATTAATAAGTAAAATCATGAAGACTAAATCATTGAAAAGCGTAGTTTGCTTCTTTCTGAGCCCCAATGACATTATTTATTGAACGCCCCTCGTATTTCCATTTCCAATTGTTTTCTCTATGATAAACACTACAAAAGTGTATCTTGTTAATTTCATGATAATACCCTGTGGTATGTATATTTCTCTATTACTGAAAGGTCAGGTGTCAACCTGCATGTATATCACTGGCGTATAAATATACTCACGAAAAAATAGATGTTTTAATTGTTTACTAAGTAATTTGATATGATATATCCTTTTAACAAACAAAATAAATGATGAATTATCTTCGGCTCGAAAGCAAGTCACTAGTGCAACGCTGTCCACTATATGACCGAGGCCTCGCGAGTCCGAGAACACCACTTCCGTAACAGCCACGTGGAGAAATTGACATTGCCACATGGATCTGCACTAGCTGCAATAATGTAGCCCTCTCCGATTTTTTAAAATTTTTTTTTAATTTTTTTTTTTTTTTTTTGGGGGGGGGGGGGGCTACAACTCCTAAATATCTTTCTAATGGCGCAGAGCGGGAGTGGATCGCTCCCGCACGGATTTCGTCTCAAATTGTCGATTAACGGCTATTTTTAGGTCACCTGATTAAACTCAGGTGACCTATTGCTATCTGTTTTCGTCCGTCGTCGTCCGTCGTGCGTCGTGTGTTAACATTTGAACATTTTCAGCTTCTTCTCTGCAACCACTGAGCCAATTTCAACCAAATTTGGCACAAAGCATCTATGGGTGAAGGGGAACAAAAATTATGAATTTCATGATCCCTGCCCCCCTGGGGCCTGAGGGGTGGGGCCAAAACCACTACAATTGATGCAATCTTTAAAAATCTTCTTCTTTACTCCTGGACATCAAGCAGTCAAACTATTTGCATGATTGTAATCAGCATTGAGCCCTCTACCAAAATTGTGAGATTCATGGCCCTGGGGTCAGGGGTTCTAGTGCTAGGGCGGGGCTAAATAAGTATATAGTGAAAATGCATTATTTCTTTGAAAATCTTCTTCTCTGCTCTTGGGTATTAAATAAACCAACTAAGTACATAGTTATGATAAGCAAGAGTGTCTCTACCAAATTTTGATTTTTTGGCCCCAGGGTCAGGGCTTCTGGTGTTAGGGTGGGGCTCTATTGATTATATAGTAAAAAAAATACATGATTTCTTTGAAAATCTTCTCTTCTCTGCCCTTGGGTATTAAATAAACCAAGTAAGTAAATAGTTATGATGAGCAAGAGTGCCTCTACCAAAATTGTGAATTTTATGGCCCCAGGGTCAAGGGTTCTGGTGTTGGGGGGGGGGGGCTCTATTGATTATATAGTGAAATTACATGAATTCTTCTTCTCTGCTCCTAGGTATTAAATAAACTTACTAAGTGCATAGTTATGATGAGAAAGAGTGCCTCTACCAAAATTGTGAATTTTATGGCCCCAGGGTCAAGGGTTCTGTGGTTGGGGGGGGGGGCTCTATTGATTATATAGTGAAATTACATGAATTCTTTGAAAATCTTCTTCTCTGGTCCTAGGTATTGAATAAACTAACTAAGTGCATAGTTATGATGAGCAAGAGTGCCTCTACGAAAATTGTGAATTTTATGGCCCCGCGTCAATGGTTCTAGTGGGGGGGGACCTTATTGTTTATAAAGTGAAAATACATGAATTCTTTGAAAATTTTCTTTTCTGCTCCCTAGTTATCAAATAAGCTAACTAAGTACATAGTGATGATAAGCAAGTGTTCCTCAACTAAGATTGTGAATTTTATGGCCCCAGGATCAAGGGTTCTGGTGTGGGGGGGGGGGGGGACTCAATTGATTATATAGTGAAAATATGTGAATTCCTTGAAAATCTTCTTCTCTGCTCCTAGGTATTATATAAACTAAGTGCATAGTTATGATGAGCAAGTGTGCCTCAACCAAAATTGTGAATTTAATGGCCCTATCATCAAGGGTTCTGGTGTTGGGGGGGGGCTCTATTGATTATATAGTGAAATTACATGAATTCTTTGAAAATCTTCTCTGCTCCTAGGTATTAAATAAACTTACTAAGTGCATAGTTATGATGAGCAAGAGAACCTCTACAAAAAATGTGAATTTTATGGCCCCAGGGTCAGGGGTTCTGGTGTTAGGGTGGGACTCTATTGATTATATAGTGAAAATAATTTAAATCTTTGAAAATTTTCTCTCTCTGTCTCTGGGTATGAAGCAGATGAACTACATATATAGTTATGATGAGCAAGGGCCCTAATCTTGCAGAATTGTGAATTTCAAGGCCCCAGGGTCAGGGGTGGGGGGGGGGGCTCTACTTATATACTGGAAATGAATTAATTGTTTGAAATCTGGTCCTTTGTATTTATAAAACATTTATTTACTTTTTGATAGGCAATTTTAAGGGTGCCTTTTAAAAATTTGTGCAACCTAGGGTCAGGGGTTTATGTCAGAGTGTTAGGGGCACTACTAATTATTGATGAATATTACTGATTAGTTGAAGTGCATTTTTGTTCCCCTACCCTGCATATGGGTATTCAGTAACCAAGCTAAGCGACTGCTAAGTTTATTGTTATGATGATCAATGGTGCTCTTTCAAAATTGTGAATGCCATATAGCATCTGGCTTAAAACATGTTATTGAATCGAATTCAATACACTGTAACTGGAAAGTTGTTGCATAATGCTCAGGTGACCTATAAGGCCCGTGGGCCTCTTGTATTTATATGTCTTACCTGAACTTCCATAATGTAGTTATCCCAGATATAAATCGATCATAAAATATACAGAACAATCAAAATATCAGTATTTTTTGTGTATGTCAACATCACAACTTGAATTTATCCGCCATGTTTACTGACCTTGACAGATTTTATTTTGAGACAGCCAATGAGAATAAGGATCTACAGGGAGCGGATTTCTTTGCAATTATCTTATTCTAAGCCTAAATATCGCTGTGTACGAAAAAATGACACTTCGATGTTTAGTGTTACTATTCAACAAAATTATTTATTTACGTCGACATTTGCTTTATTGAGTTATTCAAAATTTCAAGCGCAAGTCTCACTACGTCACGCGTGAACTGTCATGGCTGCGGAATGAGCGAGAAGAAATCAAACAGATTTATTTAACATGGTTTTCGCGTTTAACGAGCTATGATGTCGACAGTGAATAAAAATCTCGTCTTATTAGAAGTAAGTTGAATGTTAAAACAATTTATTCGGCCTGCAGTCGCTCGTATAAAAAATATTTTTGCACCATTACGGAGATGCTATGGAATTGTAGCCCCCTCCTGAAAATATCAGATAAAAAAATCGGAGAAGGCTACATTATTGCAGCTAGGATCTGCACGTACTCCATCATCTGATACAGACATCGTCCCTTAGTCATTACTATCCGATTTCTTAAGCAACTCAACTTCTTCTGTCATAATAACATCCAAACAAATCGGTTTCTTGACCATGCTGACCAGCTCCCGTTTCATCAACTGCAACATTGCATTCAGTATGGCGGCGGAGAAGTGACATAGTGCCTATATATGTTTGTGCTTCCGACAACTTAAATCTAGGTCACCTATATAATTAAAGTCAACAAGATTACTTTGATCATCATTTAAAATTCTTTTGTTGTTTATTTTATAAAATTAATGTTGATATTTGACTACGGTAAATATAAATAGTCAATAAATTTGTTTTGTGTTTTTGGGACTATTTTTTATAGTAAAATTGGACGTCATAGGGCCTTGTGCATTTCAAATCTACTCAATTAGACGGTTTTTCGATTTATTTTAAGATGGTTATTTCAAGTAAAAATGGAAATATAAGGAATCACTGTCTAGTTTTGAGGGTGTGCAGGGACATCAACAATAGTAGGAAACATAGGATAATTTAAGCATTACGGGCTACGCCCGTTATGCAAATTATCCCATGTTCCCCACTATTGTTGATGCCCTGGCATACCCTCTAGTTTTGAGGATATGCCAGGGACATCAACAATAGTTTGAAACATGGGATAATTTTAGCATAACGTGCTACGTCCGTTATGCAAATTTTCCCATGTTTCCCACTATTGTTGATGCCCTGGCATGCCCTCAAAACTAGACAATGATTCATTAAGACACTGCTCCATGTTCACATTTAATATTGGAGTTGTTTTAGATGATTAACAGTTGCTTCGAATATCGTATAAACGCTTTGACTTATGCATGTATACGAGGGGTGTTAGAAAAGTTCGCGGACAAGTTCTATTGTGAGCCCGCTATTTCCACGAAACCGGTCAAACTTTTCAGATATAATCTTGAGCTTTTTTCCAATAAATATACAAGAATTTGGTGCTCTCCGGTGATTATTGAAAAATATACGGCATTTTTATTTTGATAAATCTTGCCTCACGGAGCATGCTACATTTTGGCACGTTTATATCACAAAGACTCTTTATTAAAATTAAAAATTGCACAATTGTGGTGCCAAGAGATTCATGATATTTTACCTGCCGCTAAAGTATACAGGAAACGTCACTGGGAGAAATTTTGAACTAAATTGGAGTGTATATGACTGTTTTATAGCCATTTATAAATGATCAACGCGTAAAAACACAGCCAAAAATCGGAACGTTATTGAACGTCATGGATCACTGCACTACGTAAAAATTATGTATGCAGACAGGAAAATGTCTAAAAATAGATTAAAATGTTTCAAGATGCTGCCGAGAATATCCTACACATACAAAGAACAAGTTTTCAAATGGTTGTAGCTTCATAAGAATGGAAGGAGTAACATTTTGAATGATTAACTCCATCGATACTTCAATACCCCCCTATCGCATGGACGTTGTGTTGCACCTTCATGGTTTTGCATAGTTTCCATACCTGATCGATTGATTGCATAGACTTTTTTTATTTTTTAAGATCTCAATACTATCCGAAACAGTACAAAAGACATTATAGTAGAAAAGTAATATGTCTTGATATAGATAATCAATTTTAAAGTATAAAAAAGATAAGAAAATTCTGAAGAAATAAAAGATTTATAGAACTGCGACAAAGCTTAAAGAGTTGAAATCTGGTTCTCACGTCGCTTACGTCAAGTGATTGCTCCGTGAATCCCATAACCCCATAGTAAAAATAGTTGTAAAATTTTAAGATTTTATTATATGGACCTGATTTTTTACATACCAATAAACAAAATGTAGGAATTCATTCAGTCATAGGTCACACTTCACAGTATACAATAGATTTTCTGTAATTCAATGTGTCCGCGAACTTTTCTAACAACCCTCGTACTTAAGGTTTCGTCAAAGATCAACATGTCTAAAAAATTATTTTTACAATTGCTCCAAAACTACGTGTGGTATGAAGTCAAAACGTTTATATTTTGTAAGTATATCACTGATTAATAGATAGAAAGTATTACTTGATAACAAATATTTTTAAAAAAGATATTTTTTTAGAAAACTTGTTTAATAAAATATGCATATTTTTTTTTAAAAAATGCACCTGCTTAAATCTGTCCTTTTTGTGAAAACCAACATTGTAGAAATAATATATGTTTATCATAAGAGGGCAAGTTAGACGTAAATGGTCTCTGGAGGGCTGTTATTGAAAGCATGACTTGTATAAAGACAAGACCCCGTATATAATCCGCCATTTGCAGTGTACTTTCACTTTCAAGTCTTAACATTTGGACAAAATAAACAGGGAAAACAACTTTCCAAAGGATATCCAAGTCCAACTTGCCCTTCATTGATAAACATATTTTGTTTCTGCATTGATGGTTTTCACTAAAAGCATGGAATTAATTAGGTGTATTTTTTAAAAATATATGTATTTTTAAGAAGAATTTTTCTTAATTTATATTATTCCAAGTATTTTTTTTTATCAAGGAAAACTTTTTATCTGTTAATCAATAAATAATTTATAAACAGTAAAAGTTTTAACTTTATACCTTACATAGATTTGGGGCTATTGTAAAAATAAATTTTTGGAAATGTTGACCTTTGACGAAACCTTAAGGGGGATGTACAAGCCAAATGGAACGAGTCTGGTGTGAAATAAGAAATGCCAAGAACCAAAAATTACTCAAAGTGTTAATGCAATAGTTACCTACTGTTAGAGACCAAAATTAGTAAATAATTAAGTTTATTTTGTTTTAATTAGAAGGAAATTAATTATGGTAGAACTGCGCAGCTACAGCATTCACGAGATGAAAAATGTATTGAAAATGGTCTTAGTTTGATTCATTGATAATATGGCTACAACCATTTGTTTCGCTTTTTTCTTGTCATTATCTAAAATTCTTGAAAATTTGATTTTTCATATGATTGTGTGTCTTCCTGAGGCCATATGTGTTTATTTCGTCCGCCATTCCTCTGTCACACAGAGTTCGAAAAACATTGATTTTAGAATAAATGCGACCATAACATCAAGACAAGAAATTACTAAGTTATAATTATTAGGTAATATTACTTACTACTTTTATTTGTAGCATTGCATCGTCTGATTAATGAAAAACACGATTTTAAGCCCACTCCAAAAAATTGGGAAAACTGCATGTTCTGATCACAGCTCGAGTTTCCTCGTTAATATTATTACACTGAGCACGTGGTTGGCATGTGCATATATCTGCTGTGGATAGATGCGTTTATTACCAAGATTGTATTTAATTTTTCGTGGAACAAGTCTTGATAATTTGATGGGTTTTTTTAAACTCAAGAAAAAAGATAAAAAATACCCTAAACATACGTGTTTACGTCGGGTCTTTTATCTGTGGCGATAGAAGTTATTTTGAAATAGGGCACTGCAAGGAGGATGCTTAGCATTTAATTTGAAAATGTTAAACAATATGCGGTGCATGAAGAACAAATTGCAATTACATGTCTTACATTCAAAATTTCAAAGCGCAATCTTATATTCGAAAAGTTTGTACATATGTCTTATTTTGTTTAGCAGTTAGATAGAGAAAAATAGGTAGTTAAAGGATTTCCTCCAGGTACTTCACATAAATAGCTTGATTGTTTGCAATGACCTACACATTATATGGAGTAATGTTTGGACAAAAAAAAAAACGCATCATGTCTCATTATGTTGACTACGTTGGAAGCTCTTGCTCAATGAACATACGAAGCTTGATAAAATATATTGAGTTGTTTCTTTGAAATTTAGAAGCAATCACAATGTTTGCAAACAAAGGTCCATTGCATATGCTATGTATATCATCGCCAAAAAATGAGAGACTACGCCCCCCCCCGTCCTTCCGAAAATCCTAGTGGTGTGAAGGGGGTGGTTTTAAAACAAATTACGGTACGTAATCCGGATTTGCAATAAAAAGTGCTAGGGTCGGCGCGTAAAATTAGGGTCGGTCGGGTAACCGGAAACACAGGTTTTTTTTTTGGCCCAACCACTATTGATATAATTATTTCAATAGTGGTCATATATTTCAACACTGGTTACTAACAATGCTTGTTATTGAAATGCACCCTCAACCACTATTGATATAATTATTTCAATTATGGTCGTATTCCAATAGTGGTTATGAACTATGTCTGCTATTGATATGCATACTCAACCACCCCTCGTACAAGTTGATACTAACACAAGGTTTTTCATATCGATTTTATGTGTTTAATTTCTTTGTGTTTCATTGGTGATAATGAAAATTTTGATAGATATTATAAGTTATCAGTGACAAACTTACAAACTCTTAATTTTAAACTTTGATGGTGCTCATTTTTCCTTACCTGGAATCAAAGAGTTTATTTCAATACTTACACTATTCAACAACTGTTAGATAATAATACTAAATAAATTACTTCAAGCCACACTATAACACATTTCCTCTTTTAAAAGTGTTAATATTATTTGAAATATTTTGCAACTGTAATTCTCTTCTACATTTAAAGATTGTTATGTCCCTCCATATTAAGAAGAGGTCTGGAAAACAAAATTCTGTGCTAAAAAAAGACCACGTGCTGTTATCAAGGAACTACTTTCATCAAAATTCTGTGCTAAAAATAGACCACGTGCTGCTATCAATAAACTACTTTCAGGGTTCTTTACACTCTTTTTGAAGACTACGATACCTTGTTTTGAACTTAAAATTATCATTTAAATGTGAAAGATTTAGACATTTTCTCAACGAATGGTTGAAGAGGGAACATTAATGCACAGGCTGTGTATTTTTTTGGATTTTTTAAGGCTCTGATGAATTCTGTAGCTGCGCTGTTGTAAGGGGCAAATCAAAAGCATTTTTCTGCAAAAGTATAGATTATATATGCACAACATGCATTCAGTTATGTATATTTATTGTATCTTTATCACAAGGGTTTAAAATTTGATCAAAATATAGTGTACTTTAGCCATTTGAAGAAATGTTTAGATTTTGTTCTCACTGCACTAAAGGTGACCATACATCCCCCTTAAGAACCAAACTAAACCAAAATTTATTTAATACAAAATTTTAATACATCAGTACATAAAACGAAACTGACAAAATAAATGGTTGCTTGCCTGAATAAAACAAATTAACGTTCCATGCCAGGCTCGAACCAAAAACTTTTCGCTTCTAGTGCACTGAACAGGTTACCAAACTTTCTGAGCTATCACCACATGAACAAATGTCTTTAAAATGACAAAGACGCACCACATTGACACATTTGGATTTTTATGGGAAAAGTTCATTTTTCGAGTTCTCTGGGTCTTCTCTCCATTTTTTAAAAATGTGTAATCGTTTCTTTGAATTAAAATACACACAAATAACGTTTCAAAATCATGGAGAGAAGACCCAGACATAGAATTTTTTTGAGAAAATTGTCTCAAAATGTACAGTTTTGTACCATATGTCTGATATTGCCAATTTTCAAGTTATTTTTTTTTTTTGCAAATCAAAGCTCATTTTCGGGAAAATAGTTTCTGTTTCTGTTGAACAGGAACCTGATAAATTAAAAGAAATGTTAAAATTACATGTGACATGTCAATAAAATTTTCACTTTTCCGAATGCCAATCAAAAGCGCCTTTGTTCTTTAAATATCATGCAACTGACATGAGTCTGGCAGATAAAACTAATATATCATGAAAATATTATTTTTCACCCAAACATTCACTAATCATACCATTCTGTAGAAAGGATTCAAACAATAAAATACCCAATCCTTCGTATTGAGTTTTAGCTCACCTGAACCGGAGGCTGTTGTCTGTCGTCGTTGGCGTCGTCGTCGTTAACTTTTCACATTTTCATATTCGTCTCAAGAACCACTGGGCCAATTTCAATTAATCTTGCCACAAAGTATCCTTAGGTATATGGAGTTCAAGCTTGTTCAAATGAATGGTCATGCCTTTGTCCAAGAAGGTTAATTCGGTATTAGCGAAAAATTAATGGCATGTTTAAAAATCTTCTGCTCAAAAACCATTGGGTCAAGAATGATGAAATTTATGTGGAATTATTCTCAAGTAGTGCAGATTCATATTCCATTAAATCATGACCCCTGGGGTCATCTTCTTCTAAAGAACATCAAGGCTATGGTTGGTCGTATTTATATGGAAGCATCCTCAGGTGGTGTAAATCTAAGTTTGTTCAAATTTGACCCTGATAGAGGGATTGAGCTACGACGGACGATCAATGTTTAACATAAGAATAAAGACATGTAGGGAAAAAAAATCTTTAAAAATCTTCTCAAGAATAGCAAAGCCATGATTGGTGATATATGTATAAAAGCCGTAAATTCAAGTTTGTTCAAATTGCACCCCTCTCCCCCTTCTGCCTTTTAGGAGTAGGTCGGGGCCAACCATGCATATAAGTTTTTTTATGACTAAACTTCTCTTTTGCTTTTTCCTTAGCCACAGTACTCAGGTCAGTGATTTGGTCCCTGGTGGGCCTCTTGTTATCTATAATCTTAGCAAGATTACACATAAAACTTAACAAGGTGCGAAAACATAGTGACTGATTACACCACCAATAAAATAATGTCACAGCGGTTGGACTTTACATAAAGAAATTTAAAAACAACTTAACAAATATGTAAACTATGGCACAGGAAAGAAAGTCTTCATCTTACCGATTTTTAGTAGCAGCAATTCATTTTGGGAAAAACGTACTCGGGTTATGCCTATTCTTTCTATTCTTTCAAATCCGACTGAGAAAGTGTTTATGAATAAATGGGAAGGAGACCAGCTATCGTCTTACAAAACACAGACCGCTCTTCTGTTGAATCCAGACAAGTCTTTTAATTTCTTTGGTTTTGAAACAGAGAAGATTTATTGCGATATTGCGGCAGACTGTGAGGACAATGAAGGTGTATTTAAGGAGTATTACACATGTATTACTTTCGATATCAACTGACAAGGATGTTAAGAACAACTCTCACAGAGGTAATTTGTGCTAATAAAGAAATTGTTTCAAATTGCTCATTCATAAAGTATACAGACATACTTTATCATATCAATTTATCGATATTCAGATGATTAGATTATACTTTTTAAAACTATTTCAACCTGGTTTTCAGTTTAACCCTTTCTTCGTGCACATTTTTTTGCCCATGATGAACGTGGATTGCTTTAATTCCAACTATTTTAAACTTTATTACGATTTCCAAGCACTTCTACATGTGAAAAGAGATTCGTCACTTAAAAAAAATTATTTAGATATTTGAGGTATGATTAATAAATGAAGAATTTGTATACGTTAAGTAAATTTGACATTAAAAAAGGAAGATTGCTGGTGGGGAGTGGGGCAAGGGTTTTTCGGTGCTTCGTCTGCCTGTGATTATTAGAGGGGACACGAACTTTGCCCCCCCCCTCCACTTCTGATGCACAGGTTCTATGGTTCCTTCACGTCACAGAGATCTTATACAATTCAAGTCTTCATTTCGCCCTTGTTTTACCTTTAAAAATTGTAAGCTTTATCTGATATATTTACATTTGCTGATGTCTTTTCTTATATAACAATGCTTGTAAAATTGAAATTCAATTTTCAATGACATGCAGTTGGTCATATGATCTTACTTTCTTGCGTATGGAAAGCAAACTGAACAAGCAATTTGGAAATTTTCCACGTTACATGACGTCGTAGGAATTTTACGTTGTATTTCAAAATCGAAGTCTTAATAATGCCTTATTTCTTTGTAACATGAATGAAAACGTTAAATATAAATACAAGAAATTAAATATTATTGGGGGGGTATGAAATGAAGTTAGTACGTGATCAAATCTACTTTAACGCCCTTTGGGCGTTATAGAATTGATCACGTGACCGACTTCATGTCATACCCCAATGAAACTCTGAAAATTATATCTCATTTCTTTATTGGATTCCTATTTCGTTGGTGTTTGACAGTGAAGGAATTGACGGCTTTTGACATCAGTGCGGGGAGATGAAATTTACATTTAAGGAAGACAGTACAAGATACATTTATGCCAAAAAATATACATATACAGCAGAAATGTTTTGTGGGGTTGTAATTTTGGCCTATTTTAGCGGTTTTGAATTAGTCCGCTTAATATTTTATCGCTAAATATGCACCCTTGTGCACAAGTATTTCATTTTACCGAAAGGAAGTATTTATTTGTTTGTTGTTTAGCAATGTATCTTTCATCTGGTTTTTGTTTTCACCAAAGTCCTTGAGTAATTCAGTATCAAACGTAGTTTAATTCTACTATATACCCATTTATAGGATTTTTTTTACAATGACATGGAACTGTGTGTCTGCCAAAAAAATCCCGCCAAAATAATTGGCATACCTTTGAAAAATCAACACGTCAAAATGCGCTCACTAAAGAAACCCGCTATACAGTATGAAAGAACATTTATTGGAAGGGTTCGAGGGTAGGTAACATGTGTTTTGTCGGATCCAGAACCAAACAGGCCGAAGGCAAACAGATTGGTCGAGGGGTCGACGACCTCAACTCCATTCAGTAAATGTATAGTTATATCTTTATTTATGCAGTAAAATACCGGTAAAGTGTACATGAAATAAATATATATCCAATTCTATTTATTAGAGGGTTCATAAAGAAACAATGTGCAAAGATGAAAACGGACGAGAAATGAAAGCTATGCCGATATTAATTCATTGTACCAAATATCTTTAAGGCCATCTTATGGACACTATACGCAGCAGTACTCTAAACAACAAGTTAAAGGTAGAAGGCATTGACTTTGTACTCATTATACCAGCAATTTGGAACGACTCTGCAAAAATGTTCATGATAGAGGCAGCTATAAAAGTAAGACTATATACGCTTTTTTCCCAATTGTAAGCAGTTTCTTTTACCTAATCGAAACTTGTACTTGAAGCATAATTATGCAGATATGAATAGTAATAAAGAATTGACGTAGCTCATTTTTTCAACGGCAGGCTGGATTGCCAGACAAACAATTGCAGATTGCATTAGAACCAGAGGCAGCATCTATCTATTGCCAACTAATGCAATTTGATGCTGTTGAGCAGGACAAAGAACACGGCAGCTTTACACGGGAGTTGGGCATTAAATATATGGTTGTGGATCTTGGAGGCAAGTACTCAAGATTGTACAGATTTTTCCCAGAATTGTGATAAAAGTTAATTCAAACTAAAATTGGTATCATTGACTCCAGTCATATTATAGCTGTCTATGCTATTAACGCTTTTAGAGTTTGTCAGTTTCCTGAAGAGTAATCAGTTTTTTCTTTGCTTTACCAAAAATTGTTGACAAAAGGCTCAATCATTACAAATGCCCCCCCAAAAAAATTGTTTAAACATACACAGTGTATACGGACCTGAAGTTTTATTCAATTTCTCAATAATGCTTAATTTTTAGCTCTACTGGTCCTTATGCGATAGTAATGCGTCCGGCGTCCGTCCGTCTGTCTGTCTGTCCGTCTGTAAACAATTTTTCAAAACGCTACTCCTCCTACAATTTTAGTCTGATTTCAATATAACATGGCACACAAGTAGACTACACTAAGATACATAGAATAGTGCATCGGTTTTCAATTTCGATGAACGGTGTTGCCATGGTTACTAAAAATAGAATTTTCTGTAAAATTCCTTTAAAACGCTACTCCATCCACAGTTTTGGTCTGATTTCAATATAACTTTGCACACAAGTAGACTACCCTAAGATACATAGAATAGTGCATCGGTTTTTGATTTTGATGAACAGTGTTGACATGGTTACTAAAATAGAATTTTCTGTGAAATTCCTTAAAAACGCTACTCCTTCCACAGTTTTGGGCTGATTTCAATATAACTTGGCACACAAGTAGACTACCCTAAGATACATAGAATAGTGCATCGGTTTTTGATTTCGATGAACGGTGTTACCATGGTTACTTAAAATAGAATTTTCTGTGAAATTCCTTAAAAACGCTACTCCTTCTTCAGTTCTAGTTTGATTCAAAATAAGTTGGCGCACAAGTAGACTACACAAAGACACATAAAATAGTGTAATGGTTTTTGATAAGTACTTACCAGTAGAGCTACAGTCTCGACAGAGACTTCTGGTTTTTTAGATGAAACTGCTGACATAAATGTGCATCAGCTTAAACAACACGGGACTTTGGCAAAGGTGATACCGGCAAGTGGTGGAGAATGGGACTGGGCTTGTGTTGATAAAGCCAACTTGAACCTGCTGAAAGATATTTTTGGAGAAGAATTGATGGAGACATTCAAATATGACTTGGAGTATACATTAGATTACATACATTTCTGGCAGGATTTTAGGATTAAAAACAGAGGGTTTGTAAAGAACACAATAACTGATATGGGGCATCTAACAATACCTTTAGCTATGACTGAAATAGTGAAAGAGAAAACAAATAGACAAGGAGGACATGATGCTATAATAAATGCGCCCATACAGAAATCAATACATAGAGATGAAAACTTAACCAGTAAACGAGGAAAACTTGTGATGCCAGTTGATTTCTACAAGAAAATATTGTTCACTCAGACGATCGAGAAGTTTATCGTACATTTGTTTTAGATATTCCGAGTGGAATACGGTGTTGATGACATTTTAATGATTAGTGACTTCTCTGAGTGCGGAATAGTTCAAGAAAAATTCACAAAGGAGTTTGCAAATAAGCGTTTTGTGATTCCCTATCAAGCAGGTCTAGCAATTCTGAAGGGGGCAGTCTATTCTGGTCACCACAAGGATCTGGTTTCGCGTCGAGTCGCTTCCTATACATATGGAATTCAAGTTATGCCAACGAAACAAGACATTCTCTTGATAAAAAACATAAAATAAATGGCGAAGACAGATGTCGGGATGTACTTTTTAAAATTATTTCCAATGGTGACCGCATTGAAGCCGGTTTATTGAAATCTTACTTTTTTAACACTCTCAAACAAGGCGAAAAAATACTGAACTATGGAGTCTTCATCTCCAACGAGAAGAATCCAGAATACGTGGACAAAGAAGGCTGTTTCAATCTAGGGACTCTTGAAATGCCTTTAACAAATTCAGATATTAGAGCAAATGTTGAGATTGAGCAGCCATTTATTTTCGGGGAGACAGATATCTCAGAGTCAAAGCGTGCAATTATGCTACTGGCAATGACATGAAAATCGTTTTCGATCATCTCTCGCGAAAAATTAAAATCCCAAGTAGTAAAAGGTAATACGGAAGAAAAATTCTATGAACATTCTTTAATGCTGGAACCTTTCATTATCAACCAGGGAGAGAGAGATTTTTATTTTTTGTCAAGTTCAATAAAGATTATGTTACCACTTTTTTCATCATCTGTAAAGAAGATTGGCGTGTGATTTGCAGTAATTATTTGTACAAAACATTCATGATTTAAGGTCATACGCAACGTAGTTTGGACTTTTTTGGGTTCTCCCCTGGAGTTGAAGAGTTCCACTAAATGAAGGACCTGTGTGCAGTATTTTTAATGTCTTTAAATGGAATTGTTCACCTCTTCTAACACAATTTTTTAAGGAAAAAAAATCTGAAATTTATGTTTTATAATTTTTGTACATTTTTATTTGAATAATGCAAACATTTTCAAAATTCGATATCTTTTCAAAACCTCTTGTAAGGCATGCTGATTTTTGTCTATAAACATGTAATTATATTATAAGTTTAAATTTGGAATATCTTGGAAATCTATCAGTAGGTAAGGTACGTTGCATATGTCCTTAAATGTCCATTTTTGGTTGGCTGACCTTAGCTGGATAGATTTTACAAACAAGGCCATTGGATTTTTTTTATTTAGTTTAAATTACATTGTCAAATATAACATTTATGACCGTTTTTCTTAGGAGGTACAGTAACAGTAATACTTCCCAAAAACAAACAAAAGACACCTATTAGATTAAATGCATAGATGATAAGTGCAGGTGTTCATCAACATTTATAGAAGAATACAAGGTTCGAATTAATTTTGTTCTCAGTGCATGCAACTGAACCAAAATTTAATATATAATGCAACATTTCTATAAATCAGTTATTAAAATGAAACTGATAAAAAAAATCGTTTGCATTAACAATAAACCTGCACAAAAAACATTTACCAAGTCACTTATACGGAAAAAGTAAATCAGATCCAGCATCTGAAGCAAACCTTGTACATGTAGTATGCATCCTTAGATGTATCACCAATGCTTGGCTTACGTTTGCCTAACATACGGCGTAATTTGAAATACATGTATGCTTGAGATACATCTTTATTATTGATTTTTTTTACTTCATAAATACATAGTAAAAGGGCTTGCCATACTGCTCATTAATGTTTCCTTTCGTCTACCCCTAGAACGTATGTCTCAAACTTTTTCCAAAAACATTTATTTCTATTTTCATTATATACAGATATTATCCAAAATTAATATGCTAATATTTTTATGAATATGAATTAGTAAATGATATAAATAATGATTGCTATGCACAGTGGAAATTCAAAGTTAAAAATGTTTGCATGCTCTAAAAGAATGACATTTTTAAAAGTCAGTTGGCTTCAACAATGTAATTTGTTGATACAAAATATTTACAGTTTGTCTTTTTCATGGTAAACACTACATCGAACATATTCACAGGATTTTGCAAATTCCTAGACCTCTACGCTGCGCACCTGTAAGTAGATAGCATAAAACTGAAGTCACCAAAACATTTAAAAATAGATAATTTTTTCAAATATGTATGAAAAGTGATATTTATTGTCACCTTTCTTCTCGAACTCCATGGCTGTTTTTATTTCTTTCACATCTGTCATCATCGAATGCATACCAGCGCTTAAGGAATGCATGTTTGACTCTATTGAATGCATTTTCTCGAGGATTTCTTTGTCATGCTTACATTCAACTTTGATTTGATCTATAATTGCCTCTCGTTTATTTTCTTCTAAGGAAAGATTCTTTATGTAACTAAGATCATTCAAGTAGCTTTTTCCTGTATAGCTTTCAAGTCGCGTGCAGATATCGGAGATGATTGACCAGCAATCATCAAACACTGGTTGTGAGGTTGAAGCTGAGTTAACGTGACCAAACACATTGTTTCGTATCAGTCTGATCCTTTCCACGTCATCGCCCTCAGTTATCTCCCCTGGTGCAGGTAAGGCCTTCAAACCCCAACCTCTTGTAGGCTTAGTGATTGTTGAAAAATTTCTGATCAAGGTGTACAAAAGTGTTATATCAAATTTCTCATAACCAGAATTTGTGGCATCTTGCAAAAGATTTTGTTGCTCACCATTGAGATCTTTATATCTCTTTGATGCATTCACCTTGACAAAAATTTTAGAAGAGGGTATATTATTTTGCAAAATGTCTCTAAGGGTCTGTGTCAATACATCATTAATCGCCATTCCAACTTTGGCAAATCTAGTACGGTCGTCAAGATTTAATCCAGAAGATCCTGATGTCTTGCTATTAGCACATTCCTCTGTCTCCTGAAATGAATAAGTAATTCGTTTCAAGAAAAAATATATTTATTTCGTTTTTAACAGTATTCGCCTCATATACGCAGTAGGATTGATCAGTACAATTTGCATATGAAGAAAAGAAGAAACCATTGGCCTAACGGCCTTAAGGGTTACCTGTGAGTATACTGGTATTACCTTGCAAACTCTAATTACCAATATGATGAATAAAGTTGTACAATGCATGTATTGGTATGCATATCTTAAATTCTGTTTCATATGAAACATTCTTGGTCCATATAAGATTGATTGATTGTATGTTTTACGTCCTTTTTGAGAATGTTTCACTCATAAAGAGACCTAACCATATACCGGTGAAAGGCTATGAATTTTTACCTTTACTCGACACCAAGGGCAATTGAACAGTGAGGGATTTTATCGTGCCATCGTCTGCAGTCACACGGGCCTCGGATTTTAAGGTTTCATTCGAAGGATCTACAAATTTCACTTCAAAGTGCGCAGCGCATGGCGAAGGAACAGTTCCTAACTACTATTTATTTGAACGACATAAGACTGGCCAATATTCGAACCCACGACCTTCCAAATACGGAGCGAGCGAACTAACGTCTGAGCTACCATGACGGTCCCGGAAGAAAAAATTTAAAATGAACAATGCATTTTACTCTATGATCAATAGAGCCCCAACACTTACACCACAAGAACCCCTGACCTATGAAATTCACAATATTGGAAGTGGCAACCTTGTTTATTAATAATATGCATTTTATTTTGGTTTGTACCACGGAGAAGAAAAGACCATCTTAAGAAAAATGAGGCATTTCCAGTTTTCTACTTTATAATCTGTATACCAGAACCCCTGATGTTTGAACCACAAATTTTAAAATCTTGGATGAGGCACTTTGCTCATCATTACCAACCATCAATTTGACCTGTTAAACATACAGGGGGAAAGAAGATGGAAGAATTTATGCACTTTTACTATGTAGAGCCTTACCAAAACTCAAGAACCTTGACCCTGGACCTGGACCCAGTAATGTTAAAATTTTGGACAGAGTGCCAATTATTACAATTTGGCTAACAATTTGACTGCATGATTTGTAGGAGAAAAATGACGTTTTTTTTTCAAGAAGGCATTATTTTGATGGTTTTAGCCCCATAACTCAAGCCGTAAGGGTATGAATAAAGTTCATTGTATTTGTGCCCCTTTGCCCAATGATGATATATAATAAATTGTTTGAAACTGGTTCTGTGATTTAAGAGAAGAAGCTGAAAATAATCAAACGACGAACAACGATGGTCAAAACACATATCAATAGGTCGCATTTTTTATATAAAAAGTAACTATGTAATTTATTAGCAAAAGGGAACATTACTTTAGGTGCTTACTGAAACTTTTGGTTTTGAAAACCAAAAATGAAAAGACAAACATTTGTGTATCCAAGACAATCTGCTGAAAAGTAAACTATGTTAAAAGATGTTCAATGGACTAGATTTAGTCAGTGAAATACAAATCACTTTGTTTAAATACACTACCCGGTATATGTTGTTTAGTAGATCCATTTAATACTACTTTTGACTACATTTTTCTCAACAAATTCAGAGGGCTGCAAAATTATTGTCAATTAACAGGAAATGCATTCTCTTTCCAGTCACCAAGTCCTATCTGTGATGTTTGCATGAACCCGTGATTTCATCCTGTTCTCAATTGAAATCCTCTTCATAAATATGACCTTGATCCCCGTTAGTTATCTTCACTCATTTTACTTAAATCATATCATTGTATTTGACATTTCTTGGATATTTTGAAGCATTGCAAATAGCATTAAATTGCTCTATTTAAATAAGATTTTAAATGAGAGACGTTAATTGATCCCTAAATTAAGCTTTTACTTGTATAGAGTTAACAAAAATCATAGAACTTACATCATTCATTCAACTGAATGGTGAGTGAAAATTCTACATAGGTCATTAAATGGGAGAGATCTGTCATTCATTGACCTTTGGTGAGGCTTTTTGTCACCTCATTTAACTGAATAGGGTAGTTTTATCCTATGTACAACATGTATATACATACCTCTTCCCAGAACATTAAAGTTTCATGAACGTCTATTTCGTGTTTATCCACTATTGGGCAATTGCATTGAATTTCTTTAGCTTCAGACAATTTCTTTTCGGGGATGAATGACATATCCTCTTCACTGCAGAAAACATTCAAACATTTATAACCTTTCTGAAAGGTTTTCTCTTCCTCAAATGTCTTTGTCAATTGTGTTAAGGCATTTTCAATGGACCTTCCAATTTCACAGGAAACCTTTAGTTGCAACTTATTGATTCTAATGACCTGTATCTGGATGTCATTATCAAAAATACCAACAATAACAGTGTGATTTTTTGTTGTTTCAAAGATTGCTGCTGTGTGATACAGACAAGGACTTTTGTCTTCATCAAGCTGTGCAATCCACTTAAGGGAACTCATGCAGTATGCAATCAGTCTGTAATACACGAACATAGCAAAGGATGTAAACCGAAAGCACAAAATGGAAGAGTACCTCCATTTCCTTTTAAATATGTGGCGTGTAAAACTCTTATTATTCATGCAGGGGACATACCACGAGGTTTTGTCAGCGCCATCAACTATGCTTACTAACATTAGTAACCTCTCCATATATAGCATAAGTTCTGTCTTGTGATCTAAATACGATTGATCAACTGTCCAGAGAGCTTCGACAAGTTCATCTTCCAGTTTTCCAGTTTTGTTGAAACATTCACATTTTTTAATGTATTTTGTATTTCAGTCTTGGCTGATTTGCTTCCTGTCTGCAATAAGTTTACTGAATGCATTGGAAAACCACTGCATTCCGAAAATTGCATATTTTCTCAGTCCTTCGTCTTTAAAAAACAGTAATAATCCATGTTCATGGAAAAATGACAGAAAATCGAAAATTTCCTCCTGATTTTTTAACTGATAGTTATTTGGAAGTGTTTTATTCACTTTGTTTATTTCTTCAAGTGACATGATTGGTTTCTCTGTCTTTCGCAAGAGATGCTCAAGAAGGGCCCATGCTGATGGAACTTCTAACTCAGCTTTTGGACTTTGCGATACCACCTCAGCAATTGTTTGTTTTAAACACTTCAGTGTTTTTGCTTCATCTTCTTTCATCTCTATAAGTCCTAATGAAAATCCACGGGGATTAATGCATTTTCCAACCCAGTCACAATCTTTTTCCGTTATTAATCTCCAAAAAGTTTGCCAAAAGAGGCCTTTTTCCTAAATAAAAATTTTAACAATTATAATCCGAATCATATTTTTTTAAATCTGAAAAATCACACATATACCGGTATTCAGGAAAATATATTTCAAAGAAGAGCTGGAATACTTTTTTGTTATTTTCATATTTCATCCAAGATCTTATACTAATATATCCATAATGTAAACTCTCTCGTTATTCCTTTGGTTATTGAAAATATATAGCTCAATGCAACAGATTATTTCACCATTCTCCTATGTATGTGTTTTTAAGCAAATGTATACATGTAAAAAGCACCAATATTTCATAAGTTATTCGAAATGGTTTAATATTGGCAAATTGTAGACAATTTAAAAGAAACACAGCTAGAATACCGAAAATCCGCGATGATCTATTTTTCGCATTTTTTGCGTCCATTTTTAATTCGCAAAAAATAAAACAAGCAGATGTGACATAAAAACATTATTATTTTAATCAAAAAATCTTCTTTTGTAAAAAAATAACTTAAGCAAAATAAGAACTGAACTAATCCCCCCCCCCTTTTCGCAAAAATTACAACAAGCGAAAAAAAAAAACCGATATACGGTAAATGTTTTGAAATTGGACTGATAATTTTTTTTTATTTCTTTTATTGAACTAAAATTTATTCAATTCGATTAAACCAAACTTTTTAGGTTTTTCAGTATTTAAAAGAATATCCAATAACCAACAAACAGGTATTGTCACCACGTGAGCATATTCAGTACAGTATTGTAATTTTGTAGTACAGTCTAAGAACTCATCAAAAAATCATTCATAAAATTTTTAACATACCTCTTCTCCTTTGTACTCTGCATGTGAAGCCACAGCAAGTATTTGTGGAGTTTTCCCACCGAATGATTTTATGGATTCAAGCCAGAAGTAAACATAATCTAATAACAAAGTAAATTACTTAAAATCATTTTACATGTAAAAGATAATTGAAGTAAATGTTAAAAGGTCTCTGGTGGTTCTGTTCCACCTGAAAACAAGAGGCCCAGGGGCCACAGCGCTCACCTGAGCACATCAGCTAGGAAAAAACATATCAGATCAGAACTGAAAGTTAATTTAGGTTGGGGGCAGGGGGTTGAATTTTAACCCAGAAGGGGATGATAATTTGATGATTCCATACAAATATTACTAATCCTGGCTTTGAAGTATTTGAAAAGAAGATTTAAAAAGGTTTCCATATATATTTCTATGTAAAACTTTGGTCGGCCATTTTGGCCATACCCTTACCCCGGGGTCATGACTTGAACAAACCTGAATCTACACTTCCTGAGGATGATTCCACATGAGTTTCATCTTTCCTGGCCCAGTGGTTCTTGAGAAGAAGATTTTAAAGAATTTTCCTATATATTTCTATGTAAAACTTTAGTCGGACATTTTAGCCCCGCCCTACCCCCGGGGGTCATGACTTGAACAAACCTGAATCTACACTTCCTGAGGATGATTCCACATGAGTTTCATCTTTCCTGGCCCAGTGGTTCTTGAGAAGAAGATTTTTAAAGATTTTTCCTATATATATCTATGTAAAACTTTGATCGGCTATTTTGGCGCCGCCCTACCCCTGGGGGTCATGACTTGAACAAACTTGAATCTACACTACCTGAGGATGATTCTACATGAGTTCCATCTTTCCAGGCCCAGTATTTCTTGAAAAGAAGATTTTTAAAGATTTTTCCTAAATGTTCCTATGTAAAACTTTAATTGGCCATTTTGGCCCTGCCCTACCCCCGGGGGTCATGACTTGAACAAACTTGAATCTACACTACCTGAGGATGATTCCACATGAGTTTCATCTTTCCTGGCCCAGTGGTTCTTGAGGGGAAGACTTTTTTAACAAGAGGCCCATGGGCCTTATAGGTCACCTGAGTATTGTGCAACAACTTTCAAACAATTAAATTTGGTTCGTGTTTTAAACCAGAGGCCATGAAATTCACAATTCACAATTTTGAAAGAGGCACCATTGCTTAACATAACTAGACAAGAGGCCCAAGGGCCTTGAATCACTCTTCTGATAAATTGTACAACCTATCACTTGTATTTGAAGCCTCTAACCCTAGGTATCCTGAGACCAAAGTTGCACCACCTGACAAAGTTTGATGATTCTTAGCCAATAAGGACTACTTCTTGGTCTACATTCTTGGAAAACCCAAAATGCATCAACTTACACAGTTTGATTATTCTAAGCCATTAATACCTAAGATACTTAAATATAGCCATAAAAAGTTGAAAGTAGGTCACTGTAACCTACTTTTTGGTCGACATTCTCTGAAAACTCAAGATGCATCAAATGACAAAGTTTGATGATTCAAAGCCAATAAGTACCAGAGATAGTTAAATATAGCCATAAAATGTTGAAAGTAGGTCACCATGACCTACATTTTAGTCTACATTTTTCAGAATCCAAAGATGCATCTGCTGACTAAGTTTGATGATTCTAAGCGGATAAATACCTAAGATACTTAAATATAGACATAAAATGTCGAAAGTAGGTCACTGTGACCTAATTTTTGGTCGTCACTTTCCGAAAACCCAAGATGCATCAACTGACAAAGTTTGATGATTCTAAGCCAATAAGTCCCCAAGATACTTAAATATAGCCATAAAATGTCGAAGTAGGTCACCATGACCTAATTTTTGGTCGTCACTCTCCGAAAACCCAAGATGCATCAACTCTTAAAGTTTGATTATTCTAAGCCAATAAGTACCGTAGATACTTAAATATAGCCATAAAATGTCAAAAGTAGGTCACTGTGACCTAATTTTTGGTCATCACTCTCCGAAAACCCAAGATGCATCAAATGACAAAGTTTGATGATTCTAAGCCAATTTGTAAAGGAAATACTTAAATATAGCCATAAAATGTCAAAAGTAGGTTACCGTGACCTAATTTTTGGTCGTCACTCTCCGAAAACCCAAGATGCATCAACTCACAAAGTTTGATGATTCTAAGCCAATAAGTACCGAATATACTTAAATATAGCCATAAAATGTCAAAAATAGGTCACCGTGACCTAATTTTTGGTCGTCACTCTCCGAAAACCCAAGATGCATCAACTCACAAAGTTTGATGATTCTAAGCCAATAAGTACCGTTGATACTTAAATATAGCCATAAAATGTCAAAAGTAGGTCACTGTGACTTGCTTTTTGCTTGACATTTTCCAAAGACCAAAGATGCATCAAATGACAAAGTTTGATGATTCTAAGCCAATTTGTAAAGGAAATACTTAAATGTAGCCATAAATGTCAAAATTAGGTCACCATGACCTAATTTTTGGTCGTCACTCTCCAAAAACCCAAGATGCATCAACTGACAAAGTTTGATGATTCTAAGCCAATAAGTACCATAGATACTTAAATATAGCCATAAAATGTCAAAAGTAGGTCACTGTGACCTAATTTTTGGTCGTCACTCTCCGAAAACCCAAGAT